>NW_028321650.1:72500-120836 GCF_062004578.1 Staurois parvus | reverse complement strand
TCTGGACTTGTCCGTTCCCTCCGCAGATATCATTCTGGACTTGTCCGTTCCTCCGCAGATATCATTCTGGACTTGTCCGTTCCCTCCGCAGATATCATTCTGGACTTGTCCGTTCCCTCCGCAGATATCATTCTGGACTTGTCCGTTCCCTCCGCAGATATCATTCTGGACTTGTCTGTTCCCTCTACAGATATCATTCTGGACTTGTCCGTTCCCTCCGCAGATATCATTCTGGACTTGTCCGTTCCCTCCGCAGATATCATTCTGGACTTGTCCGTTCCCTCCGCAGATATCATTCTGGACTTGTCCGTTCCCTCCGCAGATATCATTCTGGACTCGTCTGTTCCCTCCGCAGATATCATTCTGGACTCGTCTGTTCCCTCCGCAGATATCATTCTGGACTCGTCCGTTCCCTCCGCAGATATCATTCTGGATTTGTCTATAACTCTTCACATCCATCTTCTTCTATCACTTCTTCTCTTTCTTCTTTCCCTCCATTTTCTTCCTCCAATCTGGATTAAAGTCATCCTTCCAGACATACATCACCCCAATGTAGAATCTGGAAATCGTTTCATTTTTGGTTGAGGTTTCGGAGACTTTGGTGGCTCTTTATTGGTTTAGATTTTATGGGAATCGTCGTCTTTCTGATGGATTTATGGGAACTCTTCATCCAGAAAACGAAGTAACATTGGTGGGAACTCTTCATCCAGAAAACGAAGTAACATTGGTGGGAACTCTTCATCCAGAAAACGAAGTAACATTGGTGGGAACTCTTCATCCAGAAACGAAGTAACATTGGTGGGAACTCTTCATCCAGAAAACGAAGTAACATTGGTGGGAACTCTTCATCCAGAAAACGAAGTAACATTGGTGGGAACTCTTCATCCAGAAAACGAAGTAACATTGGTGGGAACTCTTCATCCAGAAAACGAAGTAACATTGGTGGAAACTCTTCATCCAGAAAACGAAGTAACATTGGTGGAAACTCTTCATCCAGAAAACGAAGTAACATTGGTGGGAACTCTTCATCCAGAAAACGAAGTAACATTGGTGGAAACTCTTCATCCAGAAAACGAAGTAACATTGGTGGAAACTCTTCATCCAGAAAACGAAGTAACATTGGTGGAAACTCTTCATCCAGAAAACGAAGTAACATTGGTGGAAACTCTTCATCCAGAAAACGAAGTAACATTGGTGGAAACTCTTCATCCAGAAAACGAAGTAACATTGGTGGGAACTCTTCATCCAGAAAACGAAGTAACATTGGTGGGAACTCTTCATCCAGAAACAAAGTAACATTGGTGGGAACTCTTCATCCAGAAACAAAGTAACATTGGTGGGAACTCTTCATCCAGAAACAAAGTAACATTGGTGGGAACTCTTCATCCAGAAACAAAGTAACATTGGTGGGAACTCTTCATCCAGAAACAAAGTAACATTGGTGGGAACTCTTCATCCAGAAACAAAGTAACATTGGTGGGAACTCTTCATCCAGAAACAAAGTAACATTGGTGGGAACTCTTCATCCAGAAACAAAGTAACATTGGTGGGAACTCTTCATCCAGAAACAAAGTAACATTGGTGGGAACTCTTCATCCAGAAACAAAGTAACATTGGTGGGAACTCTTCATCCAGAAACAAAGTAACATTGGTGGGAACTCTTCATCCAGAAACAAAGTAACATTGGTGGGAACTCTTCATCCAGAAACAAAGTAACATTGGTGGGAACTCTTCATCCAGAAACAAAGTAACATTGGTGGGAACTCTTCATCCAGAAACAAAGTAACATTGGTGGGAACTCTTCATCCAGAAACAAAGTAACATTGGTGGGAACTCTTCATCCAGAAACAAAGTAACATTGGTGGGAACTCTTCATCCAGAAACAAAGTAACATTGGTGGGAACTCTTCATCCAGAAACAAAGTAACATTGGTGGGAACTCTTCATCCAGAAACAAAGTAACATTGGTGGGAACTCTTCATCCAGAAACAAAGTAACATTGGTGGGAACTCTTCATCCAGAAACAAAGTAACATTGGTGGGAACTCTTCATCCAGAAACCGAAGTAACATTGGTGGGAACTCTTCATCCAGAAACCGAAGTAACATTGGTGGGAACTCTTCATCCAGAAACCGAAGTAACATTGGTGGGAACTCTTCATCCAGAAACCGAAGTAACATTGGTGGGAACTCTTCATCCAGAAACCGAAGTAACATTGGTGGGAACTCTTCATCCAGAAACAAAGTAACATTGGTGGGAACTCTTCATCCAGAAACAAAGTAACATTGGTGGGAACTCTTCATCCAGAAACAAAGTAACATTGGTGGGAACTCTTCATCCAGAAACAAAGTAACATTGGTGGGAACTCTTCATCCAGAAACAAAGTAACATTGGTGGGAACTCTTCATCCAGAAACAAAGTAACATTGGTGGGAACTCTTCATCCAGAAACCGAAGTAACATTGGTGGGAACTCTTCATCCAGAAACCGAAGTAACATTGGTGGGAACTCTTCATCCAGAAACCGAAGTAACATTGGTGGGAACTCTTCATCCAGAAACCGAAGTAACATTGGTGGGAACTCTTCATCCAGAAACGAAGTAACATTGGTGGAAACTCTTCATCCAGAAAACGAAGTAACATTGGTGGGAACTCTTCATCCAGAAAACGAAGTAACATTGGTGGGAACTCTTCATCCAGAAAACGAAGTAACATTGGTGGGAACTCTTCATCCAGAAAACGAAGTAACATTGGTGGGAACTCTTCATCCAGAAAACGAAGTAACATTGGTGGGAACTCTTCATCCAGAAAACGAAGTAACATTGGTGGGACCTCTTCATCCAGAAAACGAAGTAACATTGGTGGGACCTCTTCATCCAGAAAACGAAGTAACATTGGTGGGACCTCTTCATCCAGAAAACGAAGTAACATTGGTGGGACCTCTTCATCCAGAAAAACGAAGTAACATTGGTGGGACCTCTTCATCCAGAAAACGAAGTAACATTGGTGGGACCTCTTCATCCAGAAAACGAAGTAACATTGGTGGGACCTCTTCATCCAGAAAACGAAGTAACATTGGTGGGAACTCTTCATCCAGAAAACGAAGTAACATTGGTGGGAACTCTTCATCCAGAAAACGAAGTAACATTGGTGGGAACTCTTCATCCAGAAAACGAAGTAACATTGGTGGGAACTCTTCATCCAGAAAACGAAGTAACATTGGTGGGAACTCTTCATCCAGAAAACAAAGTAACATTGGTGGGAACTCTTCATCCAGAAAACAAAGTAACATTGGTGGGAACTCTTCATCCAGAAAACAAAGTAACATTGGTGGGACCTCTTCATCCAGAAAACAAAGTAACATTGGTGGGACCTCTTCATCCAGAAAACAAAGTAACATTGGTGGGACCTCTTCATCCAGAAAACAAAGTAACATTGGGGCCTTAGAAGGAGAAGTCGATTATTTGTAGGTTTGGAGATTTTCAGGAGATGGCCGTTTATGGCAGAACCTTCCAGATTCATTTCTGGCACGAAGTATCGTTCACAGGAAGTCGATCAACGACGTCACCGGTTATCCCTGACGTTGTCATCGACAGTCCTGGCCAGGGATAGCGCCATACATGAGGAGACCGGAGTACCCGGAGGAAACCCACGCGGGCACAGGGAGAACATGCAAACTCCAGGCAGGACTGTGTCCCGGTCAGGATTTGTACCAAGGACCTCAGTGCTGCCAGGCTAACCCCTCGGCCTCTGTGCTGCCATTGATGGGTCGTAGCAGGTGAAATGTCTGGAACCGGATCCCAGGAGGAGAACTTTCCTTCTGTCCTTTCTGAATGTATATCATCTCAGCGCACAGCAAGCTCCCAGTGAAGACCAGACATCCATTGTCACCATGACAGTGCTAATGGAAATATATATATATAGGAAATGTCCTCATTAACATTCCCCTCATTGCAGGGGGAAGCCCCCCCCATGTTGATGACATGTGACCATGTATGGTTTGGGAGGGGAGGCCACATGATCCCCCCCCCCCCGTCCCCCGCTTTCTTGGCCAACCAAGGGTCTGGTATGGGTAATAAGGGGTACCCCCCCCCCTTCTTCCTTTTTTTTTTTTTTTTTTTTGAGTCCCCCTTGAATTTTTTTTTTTGGGGACCTCATTTATTTTTTTTGGGGGGGGGGTGTTAGGTTCCACCATAAAATAAATCGCAGATTCAGAGGGTCTGGTGTGCAGTTTAGTGGGGACTTGATGACTTTTTCCCATTCTTGCTGTAGGATGTGTGACACCAAAACTGAGGCTCCGAATGTGTGACACCAAAACTGAGGTGCCATATGTGTGACACCAAAACTGAGGCTCCGAATGTGTGACACCAAAACTGAGGTGCCATATGTGTGACACCAAAACTGAGGCTCCGAATGTGTGACACCTAAACTGAGGCTCCATACGTGTGACACCAAAACTGAGGCTCCGAATGTGTGACACCAAAACTGAGGCTCCGAATGTGTGACACCAAAACTGAGGCTCCATACGTGTGACACCAAAACTGAGGCTCCATACGTGTGACACCAAAACTGAGGCTCCAAATGTGTGACACCTAAACTGAGGCTCCAAATGTGTGACACCAAAACTGAGGCTCTGATTGTGTGACACCAAAACTGAGGCTGCGAATGTGTGACACCTAAACTGAGGCGCCGAATGTGTGACACCAAAACTGAGGGTCCGAATGTGTGACACCAAAACTGAGGCTCCGAATGTGTGACACCAAAACTGAGGTGCCATATGTGTGACACCAAAACTGAGGCTCCGAATGTGTGACACCTAAACTGAGGCTCCGAATGTGGGACACCAAAACTGAGGCTCAGAATGTGTGACACCAAAAACTGACAGAGAAGCCAGCGATGAAATGTCATTTGTTGGCAATTTTGAAACTTTTTCCCTTCAGGTTTAGGACCCCCCCATATTAGGACCCCCCCCCCCCCCCCCCCCATCCAGTCATGTTTGACATTAGTTTCACTTTAAACATTTATGAAAAAAAAAGAAAAGTGTTTAATTGGACAGATTCGGCTTCTATTGATTTCATGTTTGGCCTCCAAGTTCCCTGATTCCCCCCCCACAGCCCCCCCCCAGCGCAGTTCATCTCATCACTGATATCCACCTACAAGGGAGCGATCGATGGCAGGAATGTCCGTCCAATCATCCGACACCATCGCTGCGTCCACTGAATGTCCTGCCACTAATACACACTCAGCACTGAATGGGGAAGAGCGCCCCTCCCTGGGGGCCTAGAGTACATAGCAGGTGAGGCAGGAATCAATGCTGGGGGGGGACTACAGATCCCAGCATGGGTGAGGGATAAGTGGGTGGGGGAGGGGAACTACAGATCTTGGCACACTCAGTACCCCACAACTCTCCTATGCCCCCCTCCCTATACACCTCTCTTACACACACCCCCATACTCCCCTATACACCCTCCATATGTCCCTATACACCCCCATATGTCCCTATACACCCCCATATGCCCCCTATACACCCCCATACTCCCCTATACACCCCCATATGCCCCCTATACACCCCCATACTCCCCTATACACCCCCATATGCCCCCTATACACCCCCATACTCCCCTATACACCCCCATATGCCCCCTATACACCCCCCATACTCCCCTATACACCCCCATATGCCCCCTATACACCCCCCATATTCCCCTATACACCCCCCATACTCCCCTATACACCCCCATATGCCCCCTATACACCCCATACTCCCCTATACACCCCCTATACACCCCCATATGCCCCCTATACACCCCCCATACTCCCCTATACACCCTCCATATGTCCCTATACACCCCCATATGCCCCCTATACACCCCCCATACTCCCCTATACACCCTCCATATGTCCCTATACACCCCCATATTCCCCCTATACACCCCCCATACGCCCCTATACACCCTCCATATGTCCCTATACACCCCCATACGCACCCTACAACCCCTTTATATGCCCCCTATACACCCCCCAAATGTTCCTATACACCCCCAATATGCCATATACACCCCCTGTATGCCCCTATACACCCCATATGCCCCTTATACACACACACCCATATGCCCTATACACCCTTTCATAATGTATGTGATGTTGCCCCCCCATACACCCCCATATGCCCCCTATACTCCCCCCCATATGCCCCCTACACCCCCCATGTGCCCCCTATACACCCTCATATGCCCCCTACACGTCCACATTTGCCCCTATACACCCCCCCCATATGCCCCCTACACCCCCCATGTGCCCCCTATACACCTTCCATATGCCCCCTATACACCCCCATTTGCCCCTATACACCCCCCATATGCCCCCATATGCCCCATACACCTCCTATACACCCCCCATATGCCCCATACACCACCCCCATATGCCCCCTACACCCCCCATATGCCCCTATACACCCCCCATATGCCCCATACACCTCCTATACACCCCCCCATATGCCCCCTACACCCCCCCCATATGCCCCCTACACCCCCCATATGCCCCTATACACCCCCCCCATATGCCCCCTACACCCCCCCATATGCCCCCTACACCCCCCATATGCCCCCTACATCCCCCCATATGCCCCCTACACCCCCCCCATATGCCCCCTACACCCCCCATATGCCCCCTACATCCCCCCATATGCCCCCTACACCCCCCCCCATATGCCCCTATACACCCCTTCACACATGACTCAGTGTATGTGATGTTGCCCCCCCCACCCCCTGCCCTCTCCATGTGATGCTCTCAGGCAGGACTTGGCTGTCATTTGTCTCTTTGCGACGCTCTGACAGCTGAAGGCGAGTCATGTGACTGGAATGCGGCTCTTCCAATGGAACAGAAAGCGGATCCGGTGACAACCTGGAATGTCACATTCTTCATCCCAAAAGTCGTTGTCTGACATCGGCCTTCCCTCCCGTCGGAGGCAGACAGTGAAAATGGCGCCTCGAGCAGCAGCTGCACCACCGGAGTGTCCGGATCATCGCAACCTGAGTCCCGCCATGCCACTCGTCCTCCGAACACGGATGGAGCAGAATCATCCAATGGCTCCTCACATTTCCTGGGGACCCCAGGGGAGAGACCCCCACTCGTCACGTGGCCCCTCAAAGCGATTTTCCGGTGACCCCACCCAACTTTATTGTTCTGTGAAATTAGCGTCTGATTTCGCCAAGCGGCACCAAATGCCGAAGTGTTCCTATTGGCGGAACCCCGGCTTGTGATCCTGGGGCCAGCTCTGATATGATCACATGGCTTTGTTTATAAACAGAGACGTCACTGGCAGGTCTTTACCAACAAAGCCCTGTGATCTTGGGGCCAGCTCTGATATGATGATCACATGGCTTTGTTTATAGCAGAGTCATGTCACTGTCAGGTCCTTACCAACAAAGCCCTATGATCCTGGGGCCAGCTCTGATATGATCACATGTCTTTGTTTATAAACAGAGACACGTCACTGGCAGGTCTTTACCAACAAAGCCCTGTGATCCAGGGGCCAGCTCTGATATGATGATCACATGGCTTTGTTTATAAACAGAGACACGTCACTGGCAGGTCTATACCAACAAAGCCCTATGATCCTGGGGCCAGCTCTCATATGATCACGTCTTTGTTTATAAACAGAGTCACGTCACTGGCAGGTCTTTATCAACAAAGCCCTGTGATCCTGGGGCCAGCTCTGATATGATGATCACATGGCTTTGTTTATAAACAGAGTCACGTCACTGGCAGGTCTTTACCAGCAAACCCGTGATCCCGGGGCCAGCTCTCATATGATCACATGGCTTTGTTTATAAACAGAGACGTCACTGGCAGGTCTTTACCAACAAAGCCCTGTGATCCCAGGGCCAGCTCTGATATGATCACATGTCTTTGTTTATAAACAGAGACACGTCACTGGCAGGTCTTTACCAACAAAGCCCTATGATCCTGGGGCCAGCTCTCATATGATCACATGTCTTTGTTTATAAACAGAGACACGTCACTGGCAGGTCTATACCAACAAAGCCCTGTGATCTTGGGGCCAGCTCTGATATGATGATCACATGGCTTTGTTTATAGCAGAGTCATGTTACTGTCAGGTCCTTACCAACAAAGCCCTATGATCCTGGGGCCAGCTCTGATATGATGATCACATGTCTTTGTTTATAAACAGAGTCACGTCACTGGCAGGTCTTTACCAGCAAACCCGTGATCCCGGGGCCAGTTCTCATATGATCACATGTCTTTGTTTATAAACAGAGACACGTCACTGGCAGGTCTTTACCAACAAAGCCCTGTGATCCATGGGAGGAAATCGCAGAATGAACGCAGGATGAAAGTACGGAGATCCCGTTCCGGAGATCATCGTTAGATGGGCACATTGGAGGTCTATAACGGGACGATGATTCACCTTCCATGGGACACAACCTTCCCGGTATGAGGGTGACTGACAGGTCCCCCCCCCATGTATACAGCATGATGAGCTGACAGGGCCCCCCCCCCCCCATGTATACAGCATGATGAGCTGACAGGTCCCCCCCCCATGTATACAGCATGATGAGCTGACAGGTCCCCCCCCCCCCATGTATACAGCATGATGAGCTGACAGGTTCCCCCCCCCCATGTATACAGCATGATGAGCTGACAGGTCCCCCCCCCATGTATACAGCATGATGAGCTGACAGGTCCCCCCCCCCATGTATACAGCATGATGAGCTGACAGGTCCCCCCCCCCATGTATACAGCATGATGAGCTGACAGGTCCCCCCCCATGTGTACAGCATGATGAGCTGACAGGTCCCCCCCCCCCATGTATACAGCATGATGAGCTGACAGGTTCCCCCCCCCCCCCATGTATACAGCATGATGAGCTGACAGGTCCCCCCCCCCATGTATACAGCATGATGAGCTGACAGGTCCCCCCCCCCATGTATACAGCATGATGAGCTGACAGGTCACCCCCCCCCCCCCATGTATACAGCATGATGAGCTGACAGGTCCCCCCCCCCCCATGTATACAGCATGATGAGCTGACAGGTCACCCCCCCCCCCCCCCCATGTATACAGCATGATGAGCTGACAGGTGTTCCCCTCCCCCCCCCCATGATGACACATGTCCAGTGTGGTCTGGGGGGGGGGATGGAATGTTGGGCTCCTGTTGTTCTGATGGACATTCCCTTTAATAATGATGTGTTGTCCTCTGTGGGGGGGGGGGGGGATCCTTTCACTGCAGAATTCCCAGCTGCTCCCCCCCCCCCCCCCCCCCCGGATCAGTTTTGTTATTTTTATGGCTGAGCCTCTTATAAATAGAGTCTTCATGTGTCCCCTGGATGGGTCCAGCACCATGTCCACCCAGCCTCCCACATGGAGGCCCAACCTCCCACATAGAGGCCCAACCTCCTACATAGAGGCCCAACCTCCCACATAGAGGCCCAACCTCCCACATAGAGGCCCAACCTCCTACATAGAGGCCCAACCTCCCACATAGAGGCCCAACCTCCCACATATGGAGACCCAACCTCCCACATAGAGGCCCAACCTCCCACATAGAGGCCCAACCTCCTACATAGAGGCCCAACCTCCCACATAGAGGCCCAACCTCCCACATAGAGACCCAACCTCCCACATAGAGGCCCAACCTCCCACATATGGAGACCCAACCTCCCACACGGAGGCCCAACCTCCCACATATGGAGACCCAACCTCCCACATAGAGACCCAACCTCCCACACATAGAGACCCAACCTCCCACATAGAGACCCAACCTCCCACATAGAGGCCCAACCTCCCACACAGAGGCCCAACCTCCCACACAGAGGCCCAACCTCCCACATAGAGACCCAACCTCCTACATAGAGGCCCAACCTCCCACATGGAGACCCAGCCTCCCACATATGGAGACCCAACCTCCCACATAGAGGCCCAACCTCCCACATAGAGGCCCAACCTCCCACATAGAGACCCAACCTCCCACACATAGAGATCCAACCTCCCACATAGAGACCCAACCTCCCACATAGAGGCCCAACCTCCCACAGAGAGGCCCAACCTCCCACATAGAGACCCAACCTCCTACATAGAGGTCCAACCTCCCACATAGAGACCCAACCTCCCACATAGAGACCCAACCTCCCACATAGAGACCCAGCCTCCCACATATGGAGACCCAACCTCCCACATAGAGACCCAACCTCCCACATAGAGGCCCAACCTCCCACATAGAGACCCAACCTCCCACATAGAGACCCAACCTCCCACATAGAGGCCCAACCTCCCACATAGAGACCCAACCTCTCACACATAGAGACCCAACCTCCCACATAGAGGCCCAACCTCCCACATAGAGACCCAGCCTCCCACATATGGAGACCCAACCTCCCACATAGAGACCCAGCCTCCCACATAGAGGCCAAACCTCCCACATAGAGACCCAACCTCCCACATAGAGGCCCAACCTCCCACATAGAGGCCCAACCTCCCACATAGAGACCCAACCTCCCACATAGAGGCCCAACCTCCCACATAGAGACCCAACCTCCCACATAGAGACCCAACCTCCCACATAGAGGCTCAACCTCCAACATAGAGACCCAACCTCCCACATAGAGACCCAACACCTCCCACAGAGATCCAACCTCCAACATAGAGACCCAACCTCCCACATAGAGGCCCAACCTCCAAAATAGAGACCCAACCTCCCACACAGAGGCCCAACCTCCCACACAGAGACCAAACCTCCCACACAGAGACCCAGCCTCCCACATAGAGGCCCAACCTCCCACATAGAGGCCCAACCTCCCACATAGAGACCCAACCTCCAACATAGATACAAAAGGGAGACCCAACCTCCCACATAGAGACCCAACCTCCCACATATGGAGACCCAGCCTCCCACATAGAGACCCAACCTCCCACATAGAGGCCCAACCTCCCACACAGAGGCCCAACCTCCCACAGAGAGACCAAACCTCCCACATAGAGGCCCAACCTCCCACATAGAGGCCCAACCTCCAACATACAGGCCCAACCTCCCACATAGAGACCCAACCTCCCACATAGAGGCCCAACCTCCAACATAGAGACCCAACCTCCCACACAGAGACCCAACCTCCCACACAGGGAGACCCAACCTCCCACATGGAGACCCAACCTCCCACATAGAGACCCAACCTCCCACATATGGCGACCCAACCTGCCACATAGGGAGACCCAACCTCCCACATAGAGACACCCCACCTTTCACATAGGGACACCCCACCTCCCACACAGGGACACCCCACCTCCCACATAGGAACACCCCACCTCCCACACAGGGATAGAGAAGGGAGACCCAACCTCCCACACAGGGATACAGAAGGGAGACCCAACCTCCCACATAGGGAGACCCAACCTCCCACATAGAGACCAAACCTCCCACATAGAGATACCGAAGATAGACCCAACCTCCCACATAGATATAGAAGGGAGACCCAACCTCCCACATAGAGATACAGAATGGAGACCCAACCTCCAACATAGAGATACAGAAGGGAGACCCAACCTCCAACATAGAGATACAGAATGGAGACCAAACCTCCCACATAGGGATACAGAATGGAGACCCAACCTCCCACATAGGGATACAGAATGGAGACCCAACCTCCAACATAGAGATACAGAATGGAGACCCAACCTCCAACATAGAGATACAGAATGGAGACCCAACCGCCCAGATAGAGATACAGAAGGAAGACCCAACCTCCCACATAGAGATACAGAATGGAGACCCAACCTCCAACATAGAGATACAGAAGGGAGACCCAACCTCCAACACAGAGATACAGAATGGAGACCCAACCTCCCACATAGAGATACAGAATGGAGACCCAACCTCCCACATAGGGACACCCAACCTCCCACATAGATATAGAAGGGAGACCCAACCTCCCACATAGAGATACAGAATGGAGACCCAACCTCCAACATAGAGATACAGAAGGGAGACCCAACCTCCAACATAGAGAGACAGAATGGAGACCAAACCTCCCACATAGGGATACAGAATGGAGACCCAACCTCCAACATAGAGATACAGAAGGGAGACCCAACCTCCAACATAGGGATACAGAAGGGAGACCCAACCTCCCAGATAGAGATACAGAATGGAGACCCAACCTCCCACATAGAGATACAGAAGGAAGACTCAACCTCCAACATAGAGATACAGAATGGAGACCCAACCTCCCACATAGAGATACAGAATGGAGACCCAACCTCCCACATAGAGATACAGAATGGAGACCCAACCTCCAACACAGAGATACAGAATGGAGACCCAACCTCCCACATAGAGATACAGAATGGAGACCCAACCTCCCACATAGGGATCCAGAATGGAGACCCAACCTCCCACATAGAGATACAGAATGGAGACCCAACCTCCCACATAGAGATACAGAAGGGAGACCCAACCTCCCACATAGAGATACAGAATGGAGACCCAACCTCCCACATAGAGATACAGAATGGAGACCCAACCTCCCACATAGAGATACAGAATGGAGACCCAACCTCCCACATAGAGATACAGAATGGAGACCCAACCTCCCACATAGGGATACAGAAGGGAGACCCAACCTCCCACATAGAGATACAGAATGGAGACCCAACCTCCCACATAGAGATACAGAATGGAGACCCAACCTCCCACATACAGATACAGAATGGAGACCCAACCTCCCACATAGGGATACAGAATGGAGACCCAACCTCCTACATAGAGACACAGAATTGAGACCCAACCTCCCACATAGATACAAAAGGGAGACCCAACCTCCCACATAGATACAGAATGGAGACCCAACCTCCCACATAGAAATACAGAATGGAGACCCAACCTCCCACATAGAGATACAGAATGGAGACCCAACCTCCCACATAGAGATACAGAATGGAGACCCAACCTCCCACATAGGGATACAGAAGGGAGACCCAACCTCCCACATAGAGATACAGAATGGAGACCCAACCTCCCACATAGAGATACAGAATGGAGACCCAACCTCCCACATACAGATACAGAATGGAGACCCAACCTCCCACATAGGGATACAGAATGGAGACCCAACCTCCCACATAGGGATACAGAATGGAGACCCAACCTCCCACATACAGATACAGAATGGAGACCCAACCTCCCACATAGGGATACAGAATGGAGACCCAACCTCCTACATAGAGACACAGAATTGAGACCCAACCTCCCACATAGATACAAAAGGGAGACCCAACCTCCCACATAGATACAGAATGGAGACCCAACCTCCCACATAGAGACACAGAATGGAGACCCAACCTCCCACATAGAAATACAGAATGGAGACCCAACCTCCCACATAGAGATACAGAATGGAGACCCAACCTCCCACATAGAGATACAGAATGGAGACCCAACCTCCCACATAGGGATACAGAATGGAGACCCAACCTCCAACATAGAGATACAGAATGGAGACCCAACCTCCTACATAGAGACACAGAATGGAGACCCAACCTCCCACATAGATACAGAAGGGAGACCCAACATAGGGATACAGAATGGAGACCCAACCTCCCACATAGAGATACAAAATGGAGACCCAACCTCCCACATAGATACAGAAGGGAGACCCAACCTCCCACATAGAGATACAGAATGGAGACCCAACCTCCATAGAGGCCCAACCTCCCACATAGAGACCCAACCTCCCACATAGAGACCCAACCTCCAACATAGAGACCCAACCTCCCACATAGAGACCCAACCTCCCACAGAGATCCAACCTCCAACATAGAGACCCAACCTCCCACATAGAGGCCCACCCTCCAACATAGAGACCCAACCTCCCACACAGAGGCCCAACCTCCCACACAGAGACCGAACTTCCCACACAGAGACCCAGCCTCCCACATAGAAGCCCAACCTCCCACATAGAGGCCCAACCTCCCACATAGAGACCCAACCTCCAACATAGATACAAAAGGGAGACCCAACCTCCCACATAGAGACCCAACCTCCCACATATGGAGACCCAGCCTCCCACATAGAGACCCAACCTCCCACATAGAGGCCCAACCTCCCACACAGAGGCCCAACCTCCCACAGAGAGACCAAACCTCCCACATAGAGGCCCAATCTCCCACATAGAGGCCCAACCTCCAACATACAGGCCCAACCTCCCACATAGAGACCCAACCTCCCACATAGAGGCACAACCTCCAACATAGAGACCCAACCTCCCACACAGAGACCCAACCTCCCACATAGAGGCCCAACCTCCCACATAGAGACCCAACCTCCCACATAGAGGCCCAACCTCCCACATAGAGACCCAACCTCCCACATAGAGACCCAACCTCCCACATAGAGGCCCAACCTCCCACATAGAGACCCAACCTCCCACACATAGAGACCCAACCTCCCACATAGAGGCCCAACCTCCCACATAGAGACCCAGCCTCCCACATATGGAGACCCAACCTCCCACATAGAGACCCAACCTCCCACATAGAGGCCAAACCTCCCACATAGAGACCCAACCTCCCACATAGAGGCCCAACCTCCCACATAGAGGCCCAACCTCCCACATAGAGACCCAACCTCCCACATAGAGGCCCAACCTCCCACATAGAGACCCAACCTCCCACATAGAGACCCAACCTCCCACATAGAGACTCAACCTCCATTATAGAGACCCAACCTCCCACATAGAGACCCAACCTCCCACATAGAGACCCAGCCTCCCACATATGGAGACCCAACCTCCGACATAGAGACCCAACCTCCCACATAGAGGCCCAACCTCCCACATAGAGGCCCAACCTCCCACATAGAGGCCCAACCTCCCACATAGAGACCCAACCTCCCACATAGAGGCCCAACCTCCCACATAGAGACCCAACCTCCCACATAGAGACCCAACCTCCCACATAGAGACTCAACCTCCCACATAGAGACCCAACCTCCCACAGAGATCCAACCTCCAACATAGAGACCCAACCTCCCACATAGAGGCCCAACCTCCAACATAGAGGCCCAACCTCCCACACAGAGACCAAACCTCCCACACAGAGACCAAACCTCCCACACAGAGACCCAGCCTCCCACATAGAGGCCCAACCTCCCACATAGAGGCCCAACCTCCCACATAGAGACCCAACCTCCAACATAGATACAAAAGGGAGACCCAACCTCCCACATAGAGACCCAACCTCCCACATATGGAGACCCAGCCTCCCACATAGAGACCCAACCTCCCACATAGAGGCCCAACCTCCCACACAGAGGCCCAACCTCCCACAGAGAGACCAAACCTCCCACATAGAGGCCCAACCTCCCACATAGAGGCCCAACCTCCAACATACAGGCCCAACCTCCCACATAGAGACCCAACCTCCCACATAGAGGCCCAACCTCCAACATAGAGACCCAACCTCCCACACAGAGACCCAACCTCCCACACAGGGAGACCCAATCTCCCACATAGAGACCCAACCTCCCACATAGAGACCCAACCTCCCACATATGGAGACCCAACCTGCCACATAGGGAGACCCAACCTCCCACACAGGGACACCCCACCTCCCACATAGAGACACCCCACCTCCCACATAGGGACACCCCACCTCCCACACAGGGATAGAGAAGGGAGACCCAACCTCCCACACAGGGATACAGAAGGGAGACCCAACCTCCCACATAGGGAGACCCAACCTCCCACATAGAGACCCAACCTCCCACATAGAGATACCGAAGATAGACCCAACCTCCCACATAGGGACACCCAACCTCCCACATAGATACAGAAGGGAGACCCAACCTCCCACATAGGGATACAGAATGGAGACCCAACCTCCCACATAGAGATACAGAATGGAGACCCAACCTCCCACATAGGGATACAGAATGGAGACCCAACCTCCCACATAGGGATACAGAATGGAGACCCAACCTCCAACATAGAGATACAGAAGGGAGACCCAACCTCCAACATAGAGATACAGAAGGGAGACCCAACCTCCCAGATAGAGATACAGAATGGAGACCCAACCTCCCACATAGGGATACAGAATGGAGACCCAACCTCCAACATAGAGATACAGAATGGAGACCCAACCTCCAACATAGAGATACAGAATGGAGACCCAACCTCCAACATAGAGATACAGAATGGAGACCCAACCTCCCAGATAGAGATACAGAATGGAGACCCAACCTCCCACATAGAGATACAGAAGGAAGACCCAACCTCCAACATAGAGATACAGAATGGAGACCCAACCTCCCACATAGGGATACAGAAGGGAGACCTAACCTCCCACATAGAGATACAGAATGGAGACCCAACCTCCCACATAGAGATACAGAATGGAGACCCAACCTCCAACATAGAGATACAGAATGGAGACCCAACCTCCCACATAGAGATACAGAATGGAGACCCAACCTCCCACATAGATACAGAATGGAGACCCAACCTCCCACATAGAGATACAGAATGGAGACCCAACCTCCCACATAGAGATACAGAAGGGAGACCCAACCTCCCACATGGAGATACAGAATGGAGACCCAACCTCCCACATAGAGATACAGAATGGAGACCCAACCTCCCACATAGAGATACAGAATGGAGACCCAACCTCCCACATACAGATACAGAATGGAGACCCAACCTCCCACATAGGGATACAGAATGGAGACCCAACCTCCCACATAGGGATACAGAATGGAGACCCAACCTCCCACATACAGATACAGAATGGAGACCCAACCTCCCACATAGGGATACAGAATGGAGACCCAACCTCCTACATAGAGACATAGAATTGAGACCCAACCTCCCACATAGATACAAAAAGGAGACCCAACCTCCCACATAGATACAGAATGGAGACCCAACCTCCCACATAGAAATACAGAATGGAGACCCAACCTCCCACATAGAGATACAGAATGGAGAACCAACCTCCCACATAGAGATACAGAATGGAGACCCAACCTCCCACATAGAAATACAGAATGGAGACCCAACCTCCCACATACAGATACAGAATGGAGACCCAACCTCCCACATAGGGATACAGAATAGAGACCCAACCTCCAGCATAGGGATACAGAATGGAGACCCAACCTCCCACATAGAGACACAGAATGGAGACCCAACCTCCCACATAGAAATACAGAATGGAGACCCAACCTCCCACATAGAGATACAGAATGGAGACCAAACCTCCCACATAGGGATATAGAATGGAGACCCAACCTCCCACATAGGGATACAGAAGGGAGACCCAACCTCCAACATAGAGATACAGAAGGGAGACCCAACCTCCCAGATAGAGATACAGAATGGAGACCCAACCTCCCACATAGGGATACAGAATGGAGACCCAACCTCCAACATAGAGATACAGAATGGAGACCCAACCTCCAACATAGAGATACAGAATGGAGACCCAACCTCCAACATAGAGATACAGAATGGAGACCCAACCTCCCAGATAGAGATACAGAATGGAGACCCAACCTCCCACATAGAGATACAGAAGGAAGACCCAACCTCCCACATAGAGATACAGAATGGAGACCCAACCTCCCACATAGAGATACAGAATGGAGACCCAACCTCCCAGATAGAGATACAGAATGGAGACGCAACCTCCAACATAGAGATACAGAATGGAGACCCAACCTCCCACATAGAGATACAGAATGGAGACCCAACCTCCCACATAGATACAGAATGGAGACCCAACCTCCCACATAGAGATACAGAATGGAGACCCAACCTCCCACATAGAGATACAGAAGGGAGACCCAACCTCCCACATGGAGATACAGAATGGAGACCCAACCTCCCACATAGAGATACAGAATGGAGACCCAACCTCCCACATAGAGATACAGAATGGAGACCCAACCTCCCACATACAGATACAGAATGGAGACCCAACCTCCCACATAGGGATACAGAATGGAGACCCAACCTCCCACATAGGGATACAGAATGGAGACCCAACCTCCCACATACAGATACAGAATGGAGACCCAACCTCCCACATAGGGATACAGAATGGAGACCCAACCTCCTACATAGAGACATAGAATTGAGACCCAACCTCCCACATAGATACAAAAAGGAGACCCAACCTCCCACATAGATACAGAATGGAGACCCAACCTCCCACATAGAAATACAGAATGGAGACCCAACCTCCCACATAGAGATACAGAATGGAGACCCAACCTCCCACATAGAGATACAGAAAGGAGACCCAACCTCCCACATAGAAATACAGAATGGAGACCCAACCTCCCACATACAGATACAGAATGGAGACCCAACCTCCCACATAGGGATACAGAATAGAGACCCAACCTCCAACATAGGGATACAGAATGGAGACCCAACCTCCCACATAGAGACACAGAATGGAGACCCAACCTCCCACATAGAGATACGGAATGGAGACTTAACCTCCCACATAGGGATACAGAATGGAGACCCAACCTCCCACATAGAGACACAGAATGGAGACCCAACCTCCTACATAGAGACACAGAATGGAGACCCAACCTCCCACATAGATACAGAAGGGAGACCCAACATAGGGATACAGAATGGAGACCCAACCTCCCACATAGAGATACAAAATGGAGACCCATCCTCCCACATAGATAGAGAAGGGAGACCCAACCTCCCACATAGAGATACAGAATGGAGACCCAACCTCCATAGAGGCCCAACCTCCCACATAGAGACCCAACCTCCCACATAGAGACCCAACCTCCAACATAGAGACCCAACCTCCCACATAGAGACCCAACCTCCCACAGAGATCCAACCTCCAACATAGAGACCCAACCTCCCACATAGAGGCCCAACCTCCAACATAGAGACCCAACCTCCCACACAGAGGCCCAACCTCCCACACAGAGACCAAACTTCCCACACAGAGACCCAGCCTCCCACATAGAAGCCCAACCTCCCACATAGAGGCCCAACCTCCCACATAGAGACCCAACCTCCAACATAGATACAAAAGGGAGACCCAACCTCCCACATAGAGACCCAACCTCCCACATATGGAGACCCAGCCTCCCACATAGAGACCCAACCTCCCACATAGAGGCCCAACCTCCCACACAGAGGCCCAACCTCCCACAGAGAGACCAAACCTCCCACATAGAGGCCCAATCTCCCACATAGAGGCCCAACCTCCAACATACAGGCCCAACCTCCCACATAGAGACCCAACCTCCCACATAGAGGCCCAACCTCCAACATAGAGACCCAACCTCCCACACAGATACCCAACCTCCCACACAGGGAGACCCAACCTGCCACATAGGGAGACCCAACCTCCCACACAGGGACACCCCACCTCCCACATAGAGACACCCCACCTCCCACATAGGGACACCCCACCTCCCACATAGGAACACCCCACCTCCCACACAGGGATAGAGAAGGGAGACCCAACCTCCCACACAGGGATACAGAAGGGATACCCAACCTCCCACATAGGGAGACCCAACCTCCCACATAGAGATCCAACCTCCCACATAGAGATACCGAAGATATACCCAACCTCCCACATAGGGACACCCAACCTCCCACATAGATACAGCAGGGAGACCCAACCTCCCACATAGGGATACAGAATGGAGACCCAACCTCCCACATAGGGATACAGAATGGAGACCCAACCTCCCACATAGATACAGAATGGAGACCCAACCTCCCACATAGGGATACAGAATGGAGACCCAACCTCCCACATAGGGATACAGAATGGAGACCCAACCTCCAACATAGAGATACAGAATGGAGACCCAACCTCCAACATAGAGATACAGAATGGAGACCCAACCTCCAACATAGAGATACAGAATGGAGACCCAACCTCCAACATAAAGATACAGAATGGAGACCCAACCTCCCAGATAGAGATACAGAATGGAGACCCAACCTCCAACATAGAGATACAGAATGGAGACCCAACCTCCCACATAGAGATACAGAATGGAGACCCAACCTCCCACATAGAGATACAGAATGGAGACCCAACCTCCCACATAGAGATACAGAATGGAGACCCAACCTCCCACATAGAGATACAGAATGGAGACCCAACCTCCCACATAGGGATACAGAAGGGAGACCTAACCTCCCACATAGAGATACAGAATGGAGACCCAACCTCCCACATAGAGATACAGAATGGAGACCCAACCTCCCACATAGAGATACAAAATGGAGACCCAACCTCCAACATAGAGATACAGAATGGAGACCCAACCTCCCACATAGAGATACAGAATGGAGACCCAACCTCCCACATAGAGATACAGAATGGAGACCCAACCTCCCACATACAGATACAGAATGGAGACCCAACCTCCCACATAGGGATACAGAATGGAGACCCAACCTCCTACATAGAGACATAGAATGGAGACCCAACCTCCCACATAGGGATACAGAATGGAGACCCAACCTCCCACATAGGGATACAGAATGGAGACCCAACCTCCCACATAGGGATACAGAAGGGAGACCCAACCTCCCATATAGAGATACAGAATGGAGACCCAACCTCCCACATAGAGATACAAAATGGAGACCCAACCTCCCACATAGAGATACCGAAGATAGACCCAACCTCCCACATAGGGACACCCAACCTCCCACATAGATACAGAAGGGAGACCCAACCTCCCACATAGGGATACAGAATGGAGACCAAACCTCCCACATAGAGATACAGAAAGGAGACCAAACCTCCCACATAGGGATACAGAATGGAGACCCAACCTCCCACATAGGGATACAGAATGGAGACCCAACCTCCCACATAGATACAGAATGGAGACCCAACCTCCCACATAGGGATACAGAATGGAGACCCAACCTCCCACATAGGGATACAGAATGGAGACCCAACCTCCAACATAGAGATACAGAATGGAGACCCAACCTCCAACATACAGATACAGAATGGAGACCCAACCTCCAACATAGAGATACAGAATGGAGACCCAACCTCCAACATAAAGATACAGAATGGAGACCCAACCTCCCAGATAGTGATACAGAACGGAGACCCAACCTCCCACATAGAGATACAGAAGGAAGACCCAACCTCCCACATAGAGATACAGAATGGAGACCAAACCTCCCACATAGGGATACAGAATGGAGACCCAACCTCCCACATAGAGATACAGAATGGAGACCCAACCTCCCACATAGAGATACAGAATGGAGACACAACCTCCCACATAGGGATACAGAATGGAGACCCAACCTCCAACATAGAGATACAGAAGGGAGACCCAACCTCCAACATAGAGATACAGAAGGGAGACCCAACCTCCCAGATAGAGATACAGAATGGAGACCCAACCTCCCACATAGAGATACAGAAGGAAGACCCAACCTCCAACATAGAGATACAGAATGGAGACCCAACCTCCCACATAGAGATACAGAATGGAGACCCAACCTCCCACATAGAGATACAGAATGGAGACCCAACCTCCAACATAGAGATACAGAATGGAGACCCAACCTCCCACATAGAGATACAGAATGGAGACCCAACCTCCCACATAGATACAGAATGGAGACCCAACCTCCCACATAGAGATACAGAATGGAGACCCAACCTCCCACATAGAGATACAGAAGGGAGACCCAACCTCCCACATAGAGATACAGAATGGAGACCCAACCTCCCACATAGAGATACAGAATGGAGACCCAACCTCCCACATAGAGATACAGAATGGAGACCCAACCTCCCACATAGGGATACAGAAGGGAGACCCAACCTCCCACATAGAGATACAGAATGGAGACCCAACCTCCCACATAGAGATACAGAATGGAGACCCAACCTCCCACATACAGATACAGAATGGAGACCCAACCTCCCACATAGGGATACAGAATGGAGACCCAACCTCCCACATAGGGATACAGAATGGAGACCCAACCTCCCACATACAGATACAGAATGGAGACCCAACCTCCCACATAGGGATACAGAATGGAGACCCAACCTCCTACATAGAGACACAGAATTGAGACCCAACCTCCCACATAGATACAAAAAGGAGACCCAACCTCCCACATAGATACAGAATGGAGACCCAACCTCCCACATAGAGATACAGAATGGAGACCCAACCTCCCACATAGAGATACAGAATGGAGACCCAACCTCCCACATAGAAATACAGAATTGAGACCCAACCTCCCACATACAGATACAGAATGGAGACCCAACCTCCCACATAGGGATACAGAATGGAGACCCAACCTCCCACATAGGGATACAGAATGGAGACCCAACCTCCCACATAGAGACACAGAATGGAGACCCAACCTCCCACATAGAAATACAGAATGGAGACCCAACCTCCCACATAGAGATACAGAATGGAGACCCAACCTCCCACATAGAGACACAGAATGGAGACCCAACCTCCTACATAGAGACACAGAATGGAGACCCAACCTCCCACATAGATACAGAAGGGAGACCCAACCTCCCACATAGAGATACAGAATGGAGACCCAACCTCCCACATAGAGACACAGAATGGAGACCCAACCCCCCACATAGAAATACAGAATGGAGACCCAACCTCCCACATAGAGATACAGAATGAAGACCCAACCTCCCACATAGAGACACAGAATGGAGACCCAACCTCCTACATAGAGACACAGAATGGAGACCCAACCTCCCACATAGATACAGAAGGGAGACCCAACCTCCCACATAGAGATACAGAATGGAGACCCAACCTCCCACATAGAGACACAGAATGGAGACCCAACCTCCCACATAGAAATACAGAATGGAGACCCAACCTCCCACATAGAGATACAGAATGAAGACCCAACCTCCCACATAGAGACACAGAATGGAGACCCAACCTCCTACATAGAGACACAGAATGGAGACCCAACCTCCCACATAAATACAGAAGGGAGACCCAACCTCCCACATAGAGATACAGAATGGAGACCCAACCTCCCACATACAGATACAGAAGGGAGACCCAACCTCCCACATAGAGATACAGAATGGAGACCCAACCTCCCACATAGAGATACAAAATGGAGACCCATCCTCCCACATAGATACAGAAGGGAGACCCAACCTCCCACATAGAGATACAGAATGGAGACCCAACCTCCCACATAGAGACCCAACCTCCCACATAGAGACCCAACCTCCCACATAGAGACCCAACCTCCCACATAGAGACCCAACCTCCAACATAGAGACCCAACCTCCCACATAGAGACCCAACCTCCCACAGAGATCCAACCTCCAACATAGAGACCCAACCTCCCACATAGAGGCCCATCCTCCAACATAGAGACCCAACCTCCCACACAGAGGCCCAACCTCCCACATAGAAGCCCAACCTCCCACATAGAGGCCCAACCTCCCACATAGAGACCCAACCTCCAACATAGATACAAAAGGGAGACCCAACCTCCCACATAGAGACCCAACCTCCCACATATGGAGACCCAGCCTCCCACATAGAGACCCAACCTCCCACATAGAGGCCCAACCTCCCCCACAGAGGCCCAACCTCCCACAGAGAGACCAAACCTCCCACATAGAGGCCCAATCTCCCACATAGAGGCCCAACCTCCAACATACAGGCCCAACCTCCCACATAGAGACCCAACCTCCCACATAGAGGCCCAACCTCCAACATAGAGACCCAACCTCCCACACAGATACCCAACCTCCCACACAGGGAGACCCAACCTGCCACATATGGAGACCCAACCTCCCACACAGGGACACCCCACCTCCCACATAGAGACACCCCACCTCCCACACAGGGACACCCCACCTCCCACATAGAGACACCCCACCTCCCACATAGGGACACCCCACCTCCCACACAGGGACACCCCACCTCCCACATAGGAACACCCCACCTCCCACATAGGAACACCCCACCTCCCACACAGGGATAGAGAAGATAGACCCAATCTCCCACATAGGGAGACCCAACCTCCCACATAGGGACACCCAACCTCCCACATAGAGATACCGAAGATAGACCCAACCTCCCACATAGGGACACCCAACCTCCCACATAGATACAGAAGGGAGACCCAACCTCCCACATAGGGATACAGAATGGAGACCCAACCTCCCACATAGGGATACAGAATGGAGACCCAACCTCCCACATAGATACAGAATGGAGACCCAACCTCCCACATAGGGATACAGAATGGAGACCTAACCTCCCACATAGGGATACAGAATGGAGACCCAACCTCCAACATAGAGATACAGAATGGAGACCCAACCTCCAACATAGAGATACAGAATGGAGACCCAACCTCCAACATAGAGATACAGAATGGAGACCCAACCTCCAACATAAAGATACAGAATGGAGACCCAACCTCCCAGATAGAGATACAGAATGGAGACCCAACCTCCCACCTAGAGATACAGAAGGAAGACCCAACCTCCAACATAGAGATACAGAATGGAGACCCAACCTCCCACATAGAGATACAGAATGGAGACCCAACCTCCCACATAGAGATACAGAATGGAGACCCAACCTCCCACATAGAGATACAGAATGGAGACCCAACCTCCCACATAGAGATACAGAATGGAGACCCAACCTCCCACATAGGGATACAGAAGGGAGACCTAACCTCCCACATAGAGATACAGAATGGAGACCCAACCTCCCACATAGAGATACAGAATGGAGACCCAACCTCCAACATAGAGATACAGAATGGGGATCCAACCTCCCACATAGAGATACAGAATGGAGACCCAACCTCCAACATAGAGATACAGAAGGGAGACCCCACCTCGCAAATAGAGATACAGAATGGAGACCCAACCTCCAACATAGAGATACAGAATGGAGACCCAACCTCCCACATAGAGATACAGAATGGAGACCCAACCTCCCACATAGAGATACAGAATGGAGACCCAACCTCCCACATAGAGATACAGAATGGAGACCCAACCTCCCACATAGGGATACAGAAGGGAGACCTAACCTCCCACATAGAGATACAGAATGGAGACCCAACCTCCCACATAGAGATACAGAATGGAGACCCAACCTCCAACATAGAGATACAGAATGGGGATCCAACCTCCCACATAGAGATACAGAATGGAGACCCAACCTCCCACATAGAGATACAGAAGGGAGACCCCACCTCGCAAATAGAGATACAGAATGGAGACCCAACCTCCAACATAGAGATACAGAATGGAGACCCAACCTCCCACATAGAGATACAGAATGGAGACCCAACCTCCCACATAGAGATACAGAATGGAGACCCAACCTCCCACATAGAGATACAGAATGGAGACCCAACCTCCAAAACCTTTCAATCATATGTTATCAATAAAAGTCATTATTTTCATGTTTAATCCCTTTAAATCTTCATCTTACTTTATACTAATCCCCGGTGATCCCGCCATGGAGGTCCTGGTTCAGGCACTTCCTGTTATAGGGTGACAACGCTCTGTCCCTGTCTCCCGATGGTCCTCATATGTTGTCACCTCACTGATCCCGCCATGAAAGTCCTGGTTCAAGCACTTCCTGTTATAGGGTGACAGCGCTCTGTCCCTGTCTCCCGATGGTCCTCATATGTTCTCACCTCAGTGATCCCGCCATGGAGGTCCTGGTTCAGGCACTTCCTGTTATAGGGTGACAACGCTCTGTCCCTGTCTCCATATGGTCCTCATATGTTGTCACCTCAGTGATCCCGCCATGGAGGTCCTGGTTCAGGCACTTCCTGTTATACGGTGACAACGCTTTGTCCCCCCCCCCCGGGGGAGTGTCATCACAGCAGCTATGTCATTATGTGGGCGATTAGTGCGGGAACAAAGGAAGAACCTGTAACATGACAGGGGGGCCGCAGGACCCTCAGATAGAAGGTATACAGGATATATATGTATGGTCAGGGTATGGGGGGGGGGCAGGTTTAGTAACTGAACACACAAAGGCCTAAAGCTGACCAAACAGCTAAACATTCATATAAACTTCATATATAACGGATGTTTTACCTGCTTTGTATTTCTGTCCATCCAGTCCTGCGCTTTACACAGCTCTGCCAGGTGGATGACACAGCTAAGAAATACAGTGGTGTCCTCTCCCCACCCCAGTGAAGGAGCAGCAGGCCATCCCTCTGCTCGCTCTGCTCTCTCCTCCTGTCAGCGTCCATTGTCAACACACACCTGATTGGCTCCCAGTCCTCCCCCTTCCCAGTCTGAGCTCTGCTGTACAGGGGATTGAGGGGGCTGACACCAGGTCTCATCCGTGCCACGTTGAGGGATTTTCAGTGACCTCATACCTGGGTTGTTGCGTTCGTATCCACCCGGAATTCCGCTTTACGAGATGTTTTTTGAGAAAATGCACCCAAAATCCGGACAGGCGGTTTTAATTATTTAATTTTTAAATTTCAAATCACATCAATATTAAAACATTATAACAGTAAAAATCCACCCCAAATCCCTGCAGAAAAAAATGGAGCCCCTCCCCCTCCAGTGTTACCCAAAAAATACTGCATGAAGCACCTGTGAATGGTGGACCGCCGGCAACGGGTGAGCGCGACATAAAGGGGCGCCGGAGCGCGAGGAAACCCTCGCCGCTCGCCATTGTCATCCTGACAAGTAGGACGTGTCGCCGCCTCATGTGCAAATATTGCCGTAAATGTTCTTGTCCCTATTGAGGGCCCTCATGAAGCCCATAACTCCAGTCCATCTCCTGGAATGGCCACAGTCCCACGTATCGGTGGTCATAGGGGGGGGAAGGTCTCTAGGATGTGGCACAATGCTCTCCTTTCTCTTGGCCTGCTGAGGCCTTTTTGATACTGTCTACGGTGAGCAGCGTGTTCATCTCGTTCTGCCGGCTCTCGTGGCCTCGGTACGAGTCTTCGTGTCGGAGCCGCCTACGGGTGCAAGCCTTCCCGATGAGGAAGAAGAGCTCAGACACGTTCAGGATGATGCAGATCCCAGAGGTGGCCAGCATGAAGATAGTAAAGATGGTCTTCTCTGTGGGACGAGACACGAAGCAGTCCACGGTGTTGGGGCAAGGGTATTCCCCGCACTTGACCAGCCGTATCATGGCGTACCCGGGGTAGATGTGGTAGAAGAGGTACATGAAGGCCACCTCGAAGATGATCCTGAAGATCACGCTCAACGTGTAGGTCCACCACAGGGTGCCGGAGATACGGATCTTCTGCTTTTTCACCTCCGCCAGCTCCTTCGGGTCGTCGTGGCCAGTGACTCGTAAGAGTTTCTTCTCCTGGTGCTGTAGGTGAGCCACGTGCATGGCCACGAGGAGGGCCGGCGTGGAGACGATGATGAGCTGCAGGGCCCACAGACGAATGTGGGAGATGGGGAAGAAATGGTCGTAGCAGACGCTGTTACATCCGGGCTGTTGGGTGTTGCAGGTGAAGGCGGACTTCTCGTCCCCCCATACACTCTCTGCGGCCACCACCAGCACCATGATACGGAAGATGAAGACCACCGAGAGCCATATGCGGCCGATGCCCGTCGAATGGCGGTTCACACCGCTCAGAATGGAGTAAAATCCGGCCCAATTCATCCTGGATCAGCTGTGTGGAACGAAACAGAAAAAAGTCACGTCTCCATATATAATCTCCGACACCTAAACTGACCCCATATATAATACCCGACACCTAAACTGACCCCATATATAATCCCCGACACCTAAACTGACCCCATATATAATACCCGACGCCTAAACTGACCCCATATATAATACCCGACGCCTAAACTGACCCATATATAATACCAGACGCCTAAACTGACCCCATATATAATACCCGACGCCTAAACTGACCCCATATATAATCCCCGACACCTAAACCGACCCCATATATAATCCCCGACACCTAAACCGACCCCATATATAATACCCGACACCTAAACCGACCCCATATATAATCCCCGACACCTAAACTGACCCCATATATAATCCCCGACACCTAAACTGACCCCATATATAATCCCTGACACCTAAACTGACCCCATATATAATCCCCGACACCTAAACTGACCCCATATATAATCCCCGACACCTAAACCGACCCCATATATAATACCCGACACATAAACCGACCCATATATAATACCCGACACCTAAACTGACCCCATATATAATACCCGACACATAAACCGACCCATATATAATACCCGACACCTAAACTGACCCCATATATAATACCCGACACCTAAACCGACCCCATATATAATACCCGACACATAAACCGACCCATATATAATACCCGACACCTAAACTGACCCCATATATAATCCCCGACACCTAAACTGACCCCATATATAATCCCCGACGCCTAAACTGACCCCATATATAATACCCGACACCTAAACTGACCCCATATATAATACCCGACACCTAAACTGACCCCATATATAATACCCGACGCCTAAACTGACCCCATATATAATCCCCGACACCTAAACTGACCCCATATATAATACCCGACACCTAAACTGACCCATATATAATACCCGACACCTAAACCGACCCCATATATAATCCCCGACGCCTAAACCGACCCCATATATAATACCCGACACCTAAACCGACCCCATATATAATACCAGACACCTAAACCGACCCCATATATAATCCCCGACGCCTAAACTGACCCCATATATAATCCCCGACGCCTAAACCGACCCCATATATAATACCCAACACCTAAACCGACCCCATATATATTCCCCGACGCCTAAACTGACCCCATATATAATACCCAACACCTAAACCGACCCCATATATAATACCAGACGCCTAAACTGACCCCATATATATAATACCAGATGCCTAAACCGACCCCATATATAATACCAGACGCCTAAACTGACCTCATATATAATACCCGACACCTAAACTGACCCATATATAATACCAGACGCCTAAACTGACCCCATATATATAATACCAGACGCCTAAACCGACCCCATATATAATACCAGACGCCTAAACTGACCCCATATATAATACCCGACACCTAAACTGACCTCATATATAATACCAGACGCCTAAACCGACCCCATATATAATACCAGACGCCTAAACTGACCCCATATATAATACCAGACGCCTAAACTGACCCCATATATATAATACCAGATGCCTAAACCGACCTCATATATAATACCAGACGCCTAAACTGACCCCATATATAATACCAGACGCCTAAACTGACCTCATATATAATACCAGACGCCTAAACCGACCCCATATATAATACTGACGCCTAAACTGACCCCATATATAATCCCCGACACCTAAACCGACCCCATATATAATACCCGACACCTAAACTGACCTCATATATAATACCAGACGCCTAAACCGACCCCATATATAATACCCGACACCTAAACTGACCCCATATATAATACCCGACACCTAAACCGACCCCATATATAATACCCGACACCTAAACTGACCCCATATATAATACCAGACGCCTAAACTGACCCCATATATAATACTGATGCCTAAACTGACCCCATATATAATCCCCGACACCTAAACCGACCCCATATATAATACCCGACACCTAAACTGACCCCATATATAATACCCGACACCTAAACTGACCTCATATATAATACCAGACGCCTAAACCGACCCCATATATAATACCCGACACCTAAACTGACCCCATATATAATACCCGACACCTAAACCGACCCCATATATAATACCCGACACCTAAACTGACCCCATATATAATACCAGACGCCTAAACTGACCCCATATATAATACTGATGCCTAAACTGACCCCATATATAATCCCCGACACCTAAACCGACCCCATATATAATACCCGACACCTAAACTGACCTCATATATAATACCAGACGCCTAAACCGACCCCATATATAATACCCGACACCTAAACCGACCCCATATATAATACCCGACACCTAAACCGACCCCATATATAATACCCGACACCTAAACTGACCCATATATAATACCAGACGCCTAAACTGACCCCATATATAATACCAGACGCCTAAACTGACCCATATATAATACCAGACGCCTAAACCGACCTCATATATAATACCAGACGCCTAAACTGACCCCATATATAATACCCGACACCTAAACTGACCCCATATATAATACCAGACGCCTAAACCGACCCCATATATAATACCCGACACCTAAACTGACCCCATATATATAATACCAGACGCCTAAACCGACCCCATATATAATACCCGACACCTAAACTGACCCATATATAATACCAGACGCCTAAACCGACCCCATATATAATACCAGACGCCTAAACTGACCCATATATAATACCAGACGCCTAAACCGACCTCATATATAATACCAGACGCCTAAACTGACCCCATATATAATACCCGACACCTAAACTGACCCCATATATAATCCCCGACACCTAAACTGACCCCATATATAATACCAGACGCCTAAACCGACCCCATATATAATACTGACCCCTAAACTGACCCCATATATAATCCCCGACACCTAAACCGACCCCATATATAATACCTGACACCTAAACCGACCCCATATATAATACCAGACGCCTAAACTGACCCCATATATATAATACCCGACACCTAAACTGACCCCATATATAATACCCGACGCCTAAACTGACCTCATATATATAATACCAGACACCTAAACCGACCCCATATATAATACCAGACGCCTAAACCGACCCCATATATAATACCCGACACCTAAACTGTCCTCATATATAATACCCGACACCTAAACTGACCCCATATATAATACCCGACGCCTAAACTGACCCCAAATATAATACCCGACACCTAAACTGTCCTCATATATAATCCCCGACACCTAAACTGACCCCATATATAATCCCTGAACAAAAACTGACCCCATATATAATACCCGACACCTAAACTGACCCCATATATATAATACCCGACACCTAAACTGACCCCATATATAATACCCGACACCTAAACCGACCCCATATATAATACTGACACCTAAACTTTTATAGGGTGACAACCTTCTGTCCCTGTCTCCCATCTGTCCTCCTGTGTTGTCACCCCATCACATGGGCTTTCAATGGAGATTGCCATGGAGGTCACTTCCTTTTATAAGGTGACAACCTTCTTTCTCTGTCTCCCAGCTGTCCTCCTGCGTTGTCACCCTGTCACATGGGCTTCCAATGAAGACTACAAGCAGCCATGTCAACACACATGACACAGACATGGTCCTCTGGTGTCACCATCAGGAAATCGCACTGATAAATGCCATGCAGCCGTCACTGGAGTGTATAGAGACAGGAAGTGGCTGCAAAGAGGCCGCAGGAGATCCATGTTTCATTTTCAACATTTCTACATCTGCAATGATTAAAATAATCCCTGGTGGTCCTGCCACGGAGGTCCTTGCTCAGACACTTCCTTTTATAGGGGGACCACAAGTAGCTAGTAAAGCAAACATTACGTAGACATGGTTCACTGTAGTCACCTGGGGCGGACCGACAACTCATGGGGCCCCCGGGCAATAGGGGATCATGGGGCCCCTGTGTCCTTGCCCAAACTCAAAAAAAGCCTATGAAAAAGGTACCAGGGGCATCTCATGGGGTCCCCTACTGACCCCGGGCCCTCGGGCAGTGCCCGAGTTTCCAAATGGTCAGTCCGCCCCTGGTAGTCACCATCAGTAAAACCAGTTTTGGGTGGAGTGACCCTTTAAAATTCTGTTCTCTCGATCATAAGAATCCCATGTTATCCTATGGGGGGGGGGGATTAGTAACCGTGTGGCCAGCTGTCCGTATCCCATCCACTGCACTGCTGTCCTGGGTATGTACCTGCACCGCGCGCACCACTCAGCATGGGAAAACTAACCAACCAGCTAACCAACCAGCTAACCAACCAGCTAACTAACCAGCTAACTAACCCGTGTCTTCCTTTTCATTGACTTTTATTGTATCTCTGAAGTAAACAAGTCATTCTACAGTAAATGTATTGTAAACCAAAAGAAACAAAAGACAACAAAATGATACAAAAGTAAAAAAAATGAAAATTAAACATTTAAAGTGACGGTAAAAAATAACCAATACCCTCCCCCCCCCCAAAAAAAAAAACTAAGAATGCAATAAATACAATAAATTGATCTAAATACACAACCCCTCCCCCCCTCGTCCCCCCCCCCCCTTGAATGGAGAATACAATAGAGATCTCTATCTAGAACTGCGATTTTCCATTAGCAGAAGAATGAATGTCCCCCGAATCCCGCGACTCGTACTCATTATGGGCGGGTCTCACAGTCGCGGGATCTCACCGCCATATACTGTAGCGCATTCATTTCTCTATCATCCATGGGTATCGCCAGCTACATTGTGACGTCATTAGTCGGGACGAGAAGCGTCGTTCGGTTGGATGTCGGCGAATTGAGATGAAATAACGTTTTTTTTATCCAACGATGGAGAATATATCGATGGAAAATAAACGTTTCTGTCTGCGAGGAATCCGCAGGAGGTCACCAACCTCCCGACGTCCCCAGACAAGAGCGGGGCGCCTTTGAATCGCAAAGTGTGTCGGTACAGGACACACCCCCTGCCACGCCCACAGTTACACAGTTCATGAGCAAAAAAAGGGACAACTGGGAGGGGGGGGGGGGGGGGGCAGAGGGACAACTGAGGAGGACAGGGGGACCACCAGGGGGGACAGAGGGACAACTGAGGACGGGGACCACCAAGGGGGACAGAGGGACAACTGAGGAGGACGGAGACCACCAAGGGGGACAGAGGGACAACTGAGGATGGGGACTACCAAGAGGGACAGAGGGACAACTGAGGAGGACGGGGACCACCAAGGGGGACAGAGGGACAACTGAGGACAGGGACCACCAAGGGGGACAGAGGGACAACTGGGGGGGACAGAGGGACCACCAGGGGGGACAGAGGGACAACTGAGGAGGACAGGGACCACCAGGGGGGACAGAGGGACAACTGAGGACGGGGACCACCAGGGGGGACAGAGGGACAACTGAGGAGGACGGGGACCACCAGGGGGGACAGAGTGACAACTGAGGACATCCTAGAAAGACAGGGGACAACTAAGGAAAACAGAGGGACACCTGAGGGGGAAAGCGGGACAACTGAAGAGGACCCAGGAGGACAGATGGACAATCAAGAAGGAAAGGGGTACAACCAGGGGCGGACTGACCATTTGGAAACTCGGGCACTGCCCGAGGGCCTGGGGTCAGTAGGAGGCTCCATGAGATGCCCCTGGTACCTTTTTCATAGGCTTTTTTGAGTTTGGGACACGGGGGCCCCATGATCCCCTATTGCCCAGGGGCCCCATGAGTTGTCATTCCGCCCCTGGGTACAACTTAAGAGTACCGGGGGACAACTGAGGAGGAAAGAGGGACAACTGAGGAGGACAGGGGGACAACTGAAGAGGACCCAGGAGGACAGATGAACAATCTAGAAGAAGAGTGGTAAAACTTAGGAGGACAGGGGGACAACTGAGGAGGACAGGGGGACAACTGAGAAGGAAAGAGGGACAACTGAGAGGGAAAGAGGGACAAGTGAGAAGGAAAGAGGGACAACTGAGAGGGAAAGAGGGACAAGTGAGGAGGAAAGAGGGACAACTGAAGTGGACCCAGGAGGACAGATGGACAATCTAGAAGGACAGGGTGACAACTTAGGAGGACAGGAGGACAACTGAGAAGGAAAGAGGGACAACCGAGGACAGGGGGAAAACTGAGGAGGAAATAGGGACAATTGAGGAGGACAGGGGGGAAACTGAGGAGAACAAGAGTACAACTGAGGAGAACTCAGGGACAACTGAGGAGAACAGGGGGGACAGCTGAGAAGGAAAGAGGGACAACTGCGAGGACAGGGGGACAACTGAGGAGAACAAGGAGACAACTGAGGAGGAAAGAGGGACAATTGAGGAGAACAGGGGGACAACTGAGGAGAACAAGGGGACAACTGAGGAGGACTCAGGGACAACTGAGGAGGACAGGGGGGGAAACTGAGGAGGAAAGAGGGACAACTGAGGAGGACAGGGGGGACAACTGAGGAGGAAAGAGGGACAACTGAGGAGGACAGGGGGAGAACTGAGAAAGAAAGAGGGACAAATGAGGAGAACAGAGGGACAACTGAGGAAGATGGGGACAACGGAGAAAGAAAGATAGACAACTGAGGAGGGCTGGGGGACAACTGAGAAAGAAAGAGGGATAATCAAGGAGGAAAGAGGGACAATTAAGGAGGACAGGGGGAGAACAGAGGAGGACAGGGGGACAACTGAGGAAGATGGGGACAACGGAGAAAGAAAGATGGACAACTGAGGAGGACAGGGGGACAACTGAGGAGGACAGGGGGACAACGGAGGACAGGGCCAGAGTGATTTAGTAATAAAAGAGGGATTTGGTCCTAAAAAGACACAGTCCCTCCTAACCACCCATCAAACAATATCCAACAAGTAGAAGGAACCCCTGTAATGTCTCTGTTCACTCTGATACAATGTTTCCATTTTTCTATTTCAGACAGAAATCTAAGCTGGCCATACATCATACAATTTTCTGGTACAATCTTCCTTCAGAGTAACCGAAAACCATACAAGACGAGGTGAAACGTCAACAATTTCAGTTTGTGTCCAATCAGGCGGGTTCTTGCTCTACGTAGTGGAAGGTAAATCTACAGGAGATTGAACAGGGAAGTGGTATAGTGTATGGGCAGCTTCTGCTGGGACCGATCATGTGGACTAATATCGGTCTGATGACGGTTGGTTCAGCTGACGACCTACCTTCCTGGCGTAGTGATGACTGCCGCCTTGTCTCCTTCCAGTCCCACAACTTTTGGCCATACTAAGGAATATTTGATGTGCAGCCTCCTCGTCCCCCGATCACATTCCATAGACGGGGAGCAGAATTCACCATCATTGTGACTCCGAAATGTCCCCGCACTGCCCCGACCCCCCGGAACCTGCCCGACATCCCAACGCATTCTACGTCGGTTTAAGCATTTTCACTTGAAAAATGTTTATTTATTGACCTTCCCCTCCCCACGCATCCCCCTCCCCCCCCCACCCCACAACCACAAGAATGAAGACTCTCAGGTTTGGTGTGAATTGTGTAAAATGTCACCAACTGAATGGGAAGGCGTTGACTCAACCATGTGGACCTCAATGGAAAGCCAGTCCATGCAATCTCATGTGACGCCAGTCCAGTCACAGCTTTTATTAAAATAATCCAGCCACCGAGGTCCTTGTTCAGGCACTTCCTGTTGTAGGGTGACAACGCTCTGTCTCTGTCTCCAAATTGTGCTCCTGTGTTGTCACCCAGTCACATGCTCCCCTATTGATGACTGTAAGTGGCACAAACACGGTCTTCTGGTGTCACCATCAGGAGACCCGCCCTGAGGAATGCCATGCAGCCATCACTGGAGTGTATGGAGACATGAAGTGGCTGGAAAAAGGCTGCAGGAGATCCGCAGCTCTGAGATGTAAGGTTGTAAAAAGCGGAAAAGAAGGATTTTAGTAACCATGGCAATTGTGAGCACCCGGCTATGGTTATATCTACTGTAGGAAAGATAGAAAATCAGATATTGTAAACAATATGAACACAAAATATTAACACCAGCCTAACGTTTGTAGAGTCGGAACCGACCTCGCAAGACTATCCTTCCCCATCATTGACACGTGGCTCTGTCTGCCCCAATACCTGGGGACTTTAGAGGTCCATATATGAGGGTACAGACCCCGAGGTGGGGGGCACTGTCCATGAATCCCATGTTCATGATCCGTTGATGCCCCTAGACCTGGAAAGAAGATGTAGAGGACTTTAGAGGTCCATATATGAGGGTACAGACCCCGAGATGGTTGGGCACGGTCCATGAGTCTCATGATCCGTTGATGCCCCTAGACCTGGAAAGAAGATGTAGAGGACTTTAGAGGTCCATATATGAGGGTACAGACCCCGAGATGGGGGGGCACTGTCCATGAATCTCATGATCCGTTGATGCCCCTAGACCTGGAAAGAAGATGTAGAGGACTTTAGAGGTCCATATATGAGGGTACAGACCCCAAGATGGGGGGGCACTGTCCATGAATCTCATGATCCGTTGATGCCCCTAGACCTGGAAAGAAGATGTAGAGGACTTTAGAGGTCCATATATGAGGGTACAGACCCCGATATGGGGGGCACTGTCTATGAATCCCATGTTCATGATCCGTTGATGCCCCTAGACCTGGAAAGAAGATGTAGAGGACTTTAGAGGTCCATATATAAGGGTACAGACCCCGAGATGGGGGGGCACTGTCTATGAATCCCATGATCCGTTGATGCCCCTAGACCTGGAAAGAAGATGTAGAGGACTTTAGAGGTCCATATATGAGGGTACAGACCCCGAGGTGGGGGGCACTGTCCATGAATCCCATGTTCATGATCCATTGATGCCCCTAGACCTGGAAAGAAGATGTAGAGGACTTTAGAGGTCCATATATGAGGGTATAGACCCCGAGATGGGGGGGCACTGTCTATGAATCCCATGATCTCTTGAGGCCTCTATACCTGGAAAGAAGATGTAGAGGACTTTAGAGGTCCATATATGAGGGTACAGACCCCGAGATGGGGGGGGCACTGTCTATGAATCCCATGTTCATGATCTGTTGATGCCCCTTGACCTGGAAAGAAGATGTAGATGACTTTAGAGGTCCATATATGAGAGGGTACAGACCCCAAGGTGGGGGGCACGGTCCATGAATCTTATGTTCATGATCTGTTGATGCCCCTAGACCTGGAATGAAGATGTAGGGGGCTTCAGTGGTCCATATATGACCATGGAAACATAACCCTATCTATGGTGGGGATGGGGGTAATGTCCCCAAGATGGGGGGCACTGTCCATGAATCCCATGTTCATGATCTGTTGAGGCCCCTATACCTGGAAAGAAGTTGTAGGGGAATTCAGTGGTCCATATATGACCATGGAAACATAACCCTATGTATGGTGGGGATGGGGTTACAAACCCCGAGAGGGGAGGGTACTGTCCAGGAATCCCATGTTCATGATCTGTTGAAGCCCCAATACCTGGAAAGAAGTTGTAGGGGACTTTACAGGTCCATATATGTGGCTATGGAACATAGCACCATATATGGTGGGGATGGAGGTATAGACCCTGAGATGGAGACAATGTCCATAAATCCTATGCTCATGATCTGTTGATGGCCAAATAATACCTAAAATGAAGTTTTTGGGGACTTTAGAAGTAAGAATGGTGAGGATGGGGGTACAGCCCCCAAGAGGGAAACAAAGTTCATGAATCCCATGCTCATGATTTGTTGAAACTCCAATACCTGGAAAGATTCTGGGGACTTTAGAGGTAGGTATGGCAGGGATGGGGGTACAGACTCTAACACATGCTCATGAGATGTTGATGTCCCAGTACCTGGAAAGATTCCGGGGACTCTAGAGGTAGGGATGGGGGTACAGACCCTAACACATGCTCATGAGATGCTGATGTCCCAGTACCTTGAAAGATTCTGGGGACTTCAGAGGTAGGGATGGGGGTACAGACCCTAACACATGCTCATGAGATGTTGATGCCCCAGCACCTGGAAAGATTCCGGGGACTTTAGAGGTAGGGATGGGGGTACAGACCCTAACACATGCTCATGGGATGTTGATGTCCAAGCACCTGGAAAGATTCCGGGGACTTTAGAGGTAGGGATGGGGGTACAGACCCTAACACATGCTCATGAGATGTTGATGCCCCAGTACCTGGAAAGATTCCAGGGACTCTAGAGGTAGGTATGGCAGGGATGGGGGTACAGACCCTAACACATGCTCATGAGATATTGATGCCCCAGTACCTGGAAAGATTCTGGGGACTTTTGAGGTAGGAATGGCAGGGATGGGGGTACAGACCCTAACACATGCTCATGAGATGTTGATGTCCCAGTACCTGGTCCTTATGGTTCCTCTGGTCACCTCCTCCTCCTTAGTAGGTATCTCAGAAGCTTTCAGCTACCTCCAGATGACGTCTCCCCTCTGACCACTTTTCCTTGAGATTTCCTGGACAATCTCTCACATTCCTCTTCCCGGACAATTATTTTATGGTCTCTCACCTACAGACAGTCATTCTTTTGCTCAGCCACACTTGGATGTCTGTGTCTCTAGCTGTCCCTTCCTGGCGGTCACATTTTCTCCGCTCTCTCTCTCTGTCACACTGTCTTTCTGCTCTGACTGCACACAATGCCTTCTTTCTCGTTCTCGGTAACACGTACCATTCACTCTGCTCAGACTTCCGCCCACCGGACAGTCACAATGCGTCTTTTTCCCCTGATGGGACATATTCTAATGAGCTCCCTCCATCCATCCTTGTGTTTGCTGGCTCAGTGCTATGTCCCCCGGGTGGTCAGTCCCCCCTTTTCCTTCCATAGGACGGGTGGGACAGTGACTTGGCTTTAGCTCCCGGAGCGGATGTTGGGCGAAGGATTTGGCATCGGTGCCAAGTGCCCGTGACACTGGTTGGCGTAACAAATTCATCCGAACAATTCAATACACATCACATGCCGTGCAGCTTTGGCAGCCATGATCCCTCCCCAGAAAATCCAGAGAAGTTGAGGAGGTCCACCAATCTTACCTGAATTGTGGAGCTTGGGTGGTCCTGAAGTCCGGGGCTCACAGGGGCACCTGAAGGCAGCTCTACAAAGTTTGCTTCCTCTGGTCCTGACTCTGCATTTATCCCGGGACCTTTATACCCTTGGCTGATAATTAATCCAATCATGGGGGGGCATCGGGTTATCTGATCCCTGTGTACTCAGTGAGGAAAACAGGCGTGACTTGTGTGTCACCGATCCATACGAGACAACCCATGGCGGATGTCCACCTTCCCCGGAGATTAGATCTCCAGCATTCTCTGACATCAGGAGTATGGGCAGTGCCAGGCTGGGATTGCTGATGATGGCGGCTCAATTCCCAATATAAAGGCGCATAGACCTGGAGGAGAACCCGAGAAATATCGAGGAGCCGACATCGAATTATTCCAACAGAACCCACCATAGATCCGTGCTCACCATGTCAGGGCCAGGCTCAGATCTGCCGGCTGCATGGAGGACGTTTCAATGGGCTGCCCTACCTGTGAGGAACGCAGGCAAAGAAGTCCCCGATCCTTTCCAAAAAAATGTCACCAGCACCAAACTGCATGACGCTGTAGCACCGTGCGACTCGGCGTGCATGAAAACGCGTGTACCGTGCTACTTGGCGTGTATGAAAACACGTGCACCGTGCAACTCGGCGTGCATGAAAACGTGTGTACCGTGCTGCTTGGTGTGTATGAAAACACGTGCACCGTGCGACTCGGCGTGCATGAAAACGTGTTCAGCGTGCTACTTGGTGTGCATGAAAACGTGTGTACCGTGCTACTTGGTGTGTATGAAAACACGTGCACCGTGCGACTCAGCATGTATGAAAACAAGTGCACCATGCAACTTGGCGTGCATGAAAACGCTTGCACTATGTGACTTGGCATGTATGAAAATGTGTGCACCATGCGACTTGGCGTGCATGAAAACGTGTGCACCTTGCAGCTTGACATGCATGAAAACGCGTGCACTATGCGACTTGGCGTGTATGAAAACGTGTGCACCATGCGACTTGACGTGCATGAAAACGTGTGCACCTTGCAGCTTGGCGTGTATGAAAACGCGTGCACTATGCAACTCAGCGTGTATGAAAATGCGTGCACCATGCGACTTGGCGTGTATGAAAATGCGTGCACCATGCGACTTGGCGCGCATGAAAACGTGGGTACCATGCGACTTGGCGTGTATGAAAACGCGTGCACTATGCGACTTGGCGTGTATGAAAACGTGTGCACCATGCGACTTGGCGTGCATGAAAACGTGTGCACCATGCGACTTGGCGTGCATGAAAACGTGTGCACCTTGCAGCTTGGTGTGTATGAAAACGCGTGCACTATGCGACTTGGCGTGCATGAAAACGTGTGCACCATGCGACTTGGCGTGCATGAAAACGTGTGCACCATGCGACTTGGCGTGCATGAAAACGCGTGCACCTTGCAGCTTGGCATGTATGAAAACGCGTGCACTATGCAACTCAGTGTGTATGAAAATGCGTGCACCATGTGACTTGGCGTGTATGAAAACACGTGCACCAAAGAGACTTGGTGTGCATGAAAACATGAGTACCATGCGACTTGGTGTGCATGAAAACGCATGATTTCACCGCTGCTCATGGGCACCGTGAAGAGTTAATGGCATCCCAACGCATCAACTGAAGAGCAACGCATTCCTGCGCAGGTTGGGAAACGCACGGTTCTGCGCTCGCTCCCGATACACAGAGATCTCAGCCAGGCCCATTCACACCAGAAACTGCGCATTCACCGCAGTGACGCACACATGAGCAGCATTTGGACACGCATGCGCAGGCTCTGGACCCAGGCTTCCGTCTCCTCTGGGCGTTCTAGTGCTCTGTGCTGCGTGGAGGCGCATTTACCGGCATTTCTGTGCGTTTCTGGCAGAAAAATGCAGCTTGCTGGACTTATTCTGCGCTGCAGTAGTGTGAACGATGCCCCTCCCCTAGGAGAGCCGGGATTTGGGGGGTCTAGGCAGTTGGAGCGCAGGCAAAAAATGCATCCTGACCCCCCCCCCTCATCCAATCAGAAAATGCATCCCCCCCCCTCATCCAATCAGAAAATGCTTTGCATTCACTCAGAAAAAGTCATTCATTCGCCCATGTCCGAGCGGCCGGCCCCCGGTGTTCACAATGCAGCAGAGCAGACACTCAGCATGGCATCTAGGAGCTAGTACAAATCATTGGAGTAGCCTTGTAGTAGCGGTGTAGTAGGGGGGTAGTATGGTGTAGTAGGGGTGTAGTGGGGGTGTAGTATGATGTAAGGGTGTAGTATGGTGTAGTAGCAGTGTAGTGGGGGTGTAGTATGGTGTAGTAGCAGTGTAGTGGGGGTGTAGTAGGGGGGTAGTATGGTGTAGTGGGGGTGTAGTAGGGGGGTAGTATGGTGTAGTAGGGGTGTAGTAGCGGTGTAGTAGGGGGGTAGTATGGTGTAGTAGGGGTGTAGTAGCGGTGTAGTAGGGGGGTAGTATGGTGTAGTAGGGTGTAGTAGGGGTGTAGTAACAGTGTAATGGGGGTGTAGTAGCAGTGTAGTAGGGGGGTAGTATGGTGTAGTAGGGGTGTAGTAACAGTGTAATGGGGGTGTAGTGGGGGTGTAGTAGAAGAGTAGTAGGGGTGTAGAATGGTGTAGTAGGGGTGTAGTGGGGGTATAGTATGGTGTACTAGGTGTGTAGTAGCAGTGTAGTGGGGGTGTAGTAGCAGTGTAGTATGGTGTAGTAGGGGTGTAGTAGCAGTGTAGAGGGGGTGTAGTATGGTGTAGTAGGGGTGTAGTATGGTGTAGTAGGGGTGTAGTATGGTTTAGTGGGGGTGTAGAATGGTTTAGTGGGGGGTAGAGGGGGTGTAATATGGTGTAGTATGGTGTAGTAGGGGTGTAGTGGGAGTGTAGTATGGTGTAGTAGGGGTGTAGTAGCAGTGTAGAGGGGGTGTAGTATGGTGTAGTGGGGATGTATTATGGTGTAGTAGCAGTGTAGTAGGGGTGTACTATGGTGTAGTGGGGGTGTAGTATGGTATAGTAGGGGTGAAGTAGCAGTGTAGTGGGGCTGTAGTAGCGGTATAGTGGGGGTGTAGTATGGTGTAGTAGGGGTGTAGTAGAAGTGTAGAGGGGGTGTAGTATGTTGTAGTAGGGGTGTTTTATGGTGTAGTAGCGGTGTAGTATGGTGTAGTAGAGGTGTAGTAGGGGTGTAGTAGGGGTGCAGTGGGGGTGTAGTAGGGGTGTAGTAGCAGTGTAGTGGGGGTGTAGTAGCAGTGTAGTGGGGGTGTAGTATGGTGTAGTAGGGGTGTAGTATGGTGTAGTTTACGGTGTAGTGGGGCTGTAGTAGCGGTGTAGTAGTGGTGTAGTAGCAGTGTAGTGGGGCTGTAGTAGAGGTGTAGTAGCGGTGTAGTAGTGGTGTAGTAGCAGTGTAGTGGGGCTGTAGTAGGGGTGTAGTGGGGGTTTAGTAGCAGTGTAGTAGCAGTGTAATGGAGGTATAGTAGCAGTGTAGTGAAGATGTAGTAGTGATGTAGTAGGCGTGTAGTAGGGGTGTAGTAGCAGTGCAGTGGAGCTGTAGTAGCGGTGTAGTAGGGGTGTAGTGGGGGTATAGTAGCGGTGTAGTAGGGGTGTAGTATGGTGTAGTAGCGGTGTAGTAGCAGAGAAGTGGAGGTATAGTAGCAGTATAGTAAAAGTGTAGTAGCAGTGTAGTAGTGGTGTAGTAGCAGGGTATTGAGGCTGTAGTAGAGGTGTAGTGGAAGTGTAGTAGGGGTGTAGTAGAGGTGTAGTAGTGGTGTAGTAGCAGTGTAGTGGGGCTGTAGTAGGGGTGTAGTGGGGGTTTAGTAGCGGTGTAATAGCAGTGTAGTGGAGGTATAGTAGCAGTGCAGTGAAGATGTAGTAGTGATGTAGTAGGCGTGTAGTAGGGGTGTAGTAGCAGTGCAGTGGGGCTGTAGTAGCGGTGTAGTACAGGTGTAGTGGGGGTATAGTAGCGGTGTAGTAGGGGTGTAGTAGCAGTGCAGTGGGGCTGTAGTAGCGGTGTAGTGGGGGTATAGTAGCAGTGTTGTAGGGGTGTAGTGGGGGTGTAGTAGCGGTGTAGTGGGGGTGTAGTAGCGGTGTAGTGGGGGTGTAGTAGCGGTGTAGTATGGTGTAGTACCGATGCAGTAGCAGAAAAGTGGGGGTATAGTAGCAGTGTAGTAGGGGTGTAGTGGGGGTGTAGTGGGGGTGTAGTAGCGGTGTAGTGGGGGTGTAGTAGCGGTGTAGTGGGGGTGTAGTGGGGGTGTAGTGGGGGTGTAGTGGGGGTATAGTAGCAGTGTAGTAGGGGTGTAGTGGGGGTGTAGTAGCGGTGTAGTGGGGGTGTAGTAGTGGTGTAGTGGGGGTGTAGTGGGGGTGTAGTAGCGGTGTAGTGGGGGTGTAGTGGGGGTATAGTAGCAGTGTAGTAGGGGTGTAGTGGGGGTGTAGTAGCGGTGTAGTGGGGGTGTAGTAGCGGTATAGTGGGGGTGTAGTAGCGGTGTAGTGGGGGTGTAGTGGGGGTGTAGTAGCGGTGTAGTGGGGGTGTAGTGGGGGTGTAGTAGCGGTGTAGTAGCGATGCAGTAGCAGAAAAGTGGGGATATAGTAGCAGTGTAGTAAAAGTGTAGTAGCTGTGTAGTAGGGATGTAGTAACAGTATCTACTACAGTGATTTCCATCTTCTAGCGGTATCCCCCAATATAGTACATATATATATATACACACAGGCCCCTCCCCCTCTATATACATCGATCAGCCATAACATTATGACCACTGACAGGTGAAGGGAATACCATGGATGGTCTGGTTGCAATGACACTTGGAAGTGGGCGGGATATATTAGGACACTTGGAAGTGGGCGGGGTATATTAGGACACCTGGAAGTGGGCGGGATATATTAGGACACCTGGAAGTAGGCGGGATATATTAGGACACTTGGAAGTAGGCGGGATATATTAGGACACCTGGAAGTGGGCGGGATATATTAGGACACCTGGAAGTGGGCGGGATATATTAGGACACCTGGAAGTGGGCGGGGTATATTAGGACACCTGGAAGTGGGCGGGATATATGAGGCAGGAAGTGAACATGTTGTCCCTGAAGTTGCTGGCAGTTGGCTGTGTATGGGGCGGTGTAGCTGCAGAGCGGTCAGGGTGTCCATGCTGACCCGTGTCCTCAGCCAGAACCGCTTACAATGGGCACGTGAGATCAGAACTGGACCACGGAGCCATGGAGGAAGGTGACCTGGTCTCATGAACACAATCAGTTTGAGGTGTTGACTTGGCCACCAAATTCCCCAGATCTCAATCCAATCGAGCATCTGTGGGATGTGCTGGATAAACAAGTCCAATCCATGGAGGCCCCGCCTCCCAATTTACAGTACTTAAAGGAGAAGTTCACCTTTCATAATATGTTACACCCATATGCAGGTTATGACTGCACCCTGTACACCCCGTAATCCTCTACACCCCATACATCCCCCATACATCCCGTACATCCCCTACACCCCGTACATCCCCTACACCCCATACATCCCCCATACATCCTGTAAATCCCCTACACCCCGTACACCCCGTACATCCCCTACACCCCGTACATCCCCTACACCCCATACATCCCCCATACATTCTGTAAATCCCCTACACCCCGTACATCCCCTACACCCCCATACATCCTGTAAATCCCCTACACCCCGTAATCCCCTACACCCCCATACATCCCATAATCCCCTACACCCCGTACATCCCCTACACCCCCATACATCCCATAATCCCCTACACCCCGTACATCCCCTACACCCCCATACATCCCGTACATCCCCTACACCCCATAATCCCCTACACCCCCCATACATTCCGTACACCCCCATACATCCCGTACATCCCCTACACCCCGTACATCCCCTACACCCTGAACACCCTGTAATACCGTACATTCCCTACACCTCGTACATCGCCTACACCCCCATACATCCTGTACATCCCCTACACCCCATAATCCCCTACACCCCCATACATCCTGTACATCCCCTACACCCCATAATCCCCTACACCCCCATACATCCCGTACATCCCCTATACCCCTTAATCCCCTACACCCCCATACATCCCGTACATCCCCTAGACCCTGAACACCCCGTAATCCCATACACCCCATACATCCCCTACACCCTGAACACCCTGTAATACCGTACATCCCCTACACCCTGTACATCCCCTACACCCCGTACATCCCCTACACCCCCATACATCCTGTACATCCCCTACACCCCGTAATCCCCTACACCCCCATACATCCCCTACACCCCGTAATCCCCTACACCCCCATACATTCCGTACACCCCCATACATCCCGTACATCCCCTACACCCCATACATCCCGTACATCCCCTACACCCCGTACATCCCCTACACCCTGAACACCCCGTAATCCCGTACACCCCATACATCCCCTACACCCTGAACACCCTGTAATACCGTACATCCCCTACACCCTGTACATCCCCTACACCCCCATACATCCTGTACATCCCCTACACCCCGTAATCCCCTACACCCCCATACATTCCGTACACCCCCATACATCCCGTACATCCCCTACACCCCGTAATCCCCTACACCCCCATACATTCCGTACACCCCCATACATCCCGTACATCCCCTACACCCCATACATCCCGTACATCCCCTACATCCCGTACATCCCGTACATCCCCTACACCCTGAACACCCCGTAATCCCGTACACCCCATACATCCCCTACACCCTGAACACCCTGTAATACCGTACATCCCCTACACCCCATACATCCCGTACATTCCGAACACCCTATACACCCCATACATCCCGTACATCCTGTACACCCTGAACACCCCATAATCCCCTACACCCCGTACATCCCCTACACCCTGAACACCCCGTAATCCCGTACACCCCATACATCCCCTACACCCTGAACACCCCATAATCCTGTACATCCCCTACACCCCATACATCCCCTACACCCCGTACATCCCATACATCCCCTACACCCTGAACACCTCATAATCCCGTACATCCCCTACACCCCGTACATCCCCTACACCCCACACACCTCGTACAACCCCGTACATCCCATACATCCCCGTACACCCCCGTACATCCCCTACACCCCGTACATCCCCTACACCCCGTACATCCCGTACACCCCGTACATCCCCTACACCCCATACATCCCCTACATCCCGTACACCCCATACATCCCATACACCCTGTAATCCCCTACACCCCCATACATTCCGTACACCCCCATACATCCCGTACATCCCCTACACCCCCATACATCCCGTACACCCCCATACATCCTGTACATCCCCTACACCCCGTAATCCCCTACACCCCCATACATTCCATACACCCCCATGCATCCCGTACATCCCCTACACCCCGTACATCCCATACATCCCCTACACCCTGAACACCCCGTAATCCCGTACACCCCATACATCCCCTACACCCTGAACACCCTGTAATACCGTACATCCCCTACACCCCATACATCCCGTACATTCCGAACACCCCATACATCCCGTACATCCTGTACACCCTGAACACCCCATAATCCCCTACACCCCGTACATCCCCTACACCCTGAACACCCCGTAATCCCGTACACCCCATATATCCCCTACACCCCGTACATCCCCTACACCCTGAACACCCCATAATCCTGTACATCCCCTACACCCCATACATCCCCTACACCCCGTACATCCCATACATCCCCTACACCCTGAACACCTCATAATCCCGTACATCCCCTACACCCCGTACATCCCCTACACCCCACACACCTCGTACACCCCTGTACATCCCATACATCCCCGTACACCCCCGTACATCCCCTACATCCCCTACATCCCGTACATCCCCTACACCCCGTACACCCCCTACACCCCATACATCCCCTACATCCCGTACACCTCCATACATCCCCTACATCCCGTACACCCCATACATCCCATACACCCCGTAATCCCCTACACCCCCATACATTCCATATACCCCCATACATCCCGTACATCCCCTACACCCCATACATCCCGTACATCCCCTACACCCCATACATCCCCTACACCCCATATATCCTGTACATCCCCTACACCCCCATACATTCTGTACACCCCCATACATTCCGTACATCCCCTACACCCCATACATTTTGTACATTCCGAACACCCTATACACCCCATACATCCCGTACATCCTGTACACCCTGAACACCCCATAATCCCAAACACCCCATACATCCCCTACACCCCGTACATCCCCTACACCCTGAACACCCCATAATCCCGTACACCCCATACATCCCCTACACCCCGTACATCCCCTACACCCTGAACACCCCATATCCTGTACATCCCCTACACCCCATACATCCCCTACACCCCGTACATCCCATACATCCCCTACACCCTGAACACCTCGTAATCCCGTACATCCCCTACACCCCATACATCCCCTACACCCCGCACACCTCGTACACCCCCGTACATCCAATACATCCCCGTACATCCCCTACATCCCCTACACCCCGTACATCCCCTTCACCCCGTACATCCCCTACATCCCGTACATCCCCTACACCCCGTACATCCCCTACACCCCATACATCCCATACACCTCCATACATCCCCTACATCCCGTACACCCCATACATCCCGTACACCCCCGTACATCCCGTACACCCCGTGCACCTCCATACATCCCGTACACCCCATACATCCCGTACACCCCCATACATCCCCTACACCCCGTACATCCCGTACATCCCCTACACCCCGAAATAACGTACACCCCATACATCCTGTACACCCCGTACATCCCATACACCCCGTACATCCTGTACACCCCGTACATCCCATACACCCCGTACATCCCATACACCCTGTACATCCAATACATCCCGTACACCCCGTACATCCCGTACATCCCATACACCCCGTACATCCCCGTACACCCCCGTACATCCCGTACATCCCATACACCCCGTACACCCCGTACACCCCCGTACATCCCGTACACCCCCGTACATCCCCTACATCCCGTACACCCCGTACATCCCGTAAACCCTGTACATCCCCGTACATCCCGTAAACCCCGTACATCCCCGTACATCCTCGTACATCCCCTACATCCCGTACACCCCGTACATCCCGTAAACCCTGTACATCCCCGTACATCCCGTAAACCCCGTACATCCCTGTACATCCTCGTACATCCCCTACATCCCGTACATCCCCATACACCCTGTAAGGCTTTTATGAGGTTGTAGTGATTGGGGGTCACATCTACTATGGAGCATTTTTGGGGTCTGGGTGTGCCCCCGGAGTCGGGATGGGGGGGATGGTATGTGCAGAGTGTATAATAAAATCTTCTCAGGGTCCAATCAATGTTCTTATCTGTCTGTCTGTTTGCAGGATTAGATTGGACAATAGAAGGGTGAGGTGGATGATTGGAGGGGAGGGGGGTGGGGGGGTTTAGCACATATTAACAGTCTATCGGAATCCTGGACTTCACCCTCTTCCCCACTTACCACACATG
>NW_028321650.1:0-67500 GCF_062004578.1 Staurois parvus | reverse complement strand
AGAGATGGATGGATGGAGAGATGGATGGAGAGATGGATGGAGAGATGGATGGATGGAAGGAGAGATGGATGGAGATATAGATGGATGGAAGGAGAGATGGATGGATGGATGGATGGATGGATGGATGGATGGAAGGAGAGATGGATGGATGGAAGGAGAGATGGATGGATGGAGAGAAGGATGGAGAGATGGATGGATGGATGGAAGGAGAGATGGATGGATGGATGGATGGATGGAGAGATGGATGGATGGAAGGAGAGATGGATGGAGAGATGGATGGATGGAAGGAGAGATGGATGGATGGATGGATGGATGGAGAGATGGATGGATGGAAGGAGAGATGGATGGATGGAAGGAGAGATGGATGGATGGAGAGAAGGATGGAGAGATGGATGGATGGATGGAAGGAGAGATGGATGGATGGAGAGATGGATGGATGGAAGGAGAGATGGATGGAGAGATGGATGGATGGAAGGAGAGATGGATGGATGGATGGAAGGAGAGATGGATGGATGGAAGGAGAGATGGATGGAGAGATGGATGGATGGAAGGAGAGATGGATGGATGGATGGAAGGAGAGATGGATGGATGGAAGGAGAGATGGATGGATGGAGAGAAGGATGGAGAGATGGATGGATGGATGGAGAGATGGATGGATGGATGGAAGGAGAGATGGATGGAGAGATGGATGGAGAGATGGATGGATGGATGGGGAGATGGATGGAGGGAGAGATGGATGGAGAGATGGATAGATGGATGGATGGAGAGATGGATGGAGGGAGAGATGGATGGAGAGATGGATGGATGGATGGAGAGATGGATGGATGGAGAGATGGATGGATGGATGGAAGGATATAATCCTCAAGTATACAGACTGAGTTTCTGTAATGGCTCCACCTATGTAGTATGCGGATGATGTCAGCACTGTATGGACCGGGTCCAGGATTTATTCGTCCTCCAGAGCAGGCAGGACGTGGTGGATGGGCACAGCTGGACCCTATCTGGAAGGGAGGCACGAGGCACAGAATGCCTCTCCAATGACACCTTCGGGGTACATGGGCCCACTGTGTGTCTGTGGCTGGAAGATGCTAAGCGAACAGTTTGAAAACGAAGGAATGAGGTCATTAAAGCTGAACATGAGGCATTTTATACACAAAATATATGATAATGTTGTTTGCAAAGTTGATTAAAATTGCCCCCAGTGATCCCGCCATGGAGGTCACTTCCTGTTATAGGGTGACAACGCTCTGTCTCTGACTCCCAATTGTCCTCCTGTGTTGTCACCCGGTCACATGGGCTTCCCATGGAGAGTACAAGCACACATGACACAGACACGCTCCTCTGGTGTCACCATCAGGAAACCCGAAATGCCATGGAGGGTATGGAGACAGGAAATGGCTACAAAGAGGCTGCAGGAGATCCCTGAGATGGGACAAAAGACGAATAAAATGGGAAATCTGGATTTTATGAAAAATTATTTATGGTTTCCAGAGCTCAGAGCAAAGTAAATGTCGCCCATTTGTGGGTCACACCTCATACATGTGACCCAGATATAATCACCCCCCTTCCCCTCCCCCATCATTGATCAGACGAGGACACTCCCATCCTGACAGATTAGTCACAAATCTCCCTCCTGTCCGCGTGACGCAGCGCCATCCAGTGACACAGAGGGTGTGACCTGGGATGTGGTGCCCACTGATCCCTACATGTGATATGAGGAATGGTGGATAATAGGAGAGGGGAGGGTGACGGCCACGGCAGGGTGTCAGGAGCGGAGGAGGGATGGGTGTCAGGAGCGGAGGAGGGTGTGGAGTATTTGGGAATGGAGGAGCTCTGATAACACACGGCTCATTTCATGGCTTGGAAGGTGAATTGGTCAAGGCTGCCATATCAGTGTGTGTGCCGATTGTGCCGAGATAACGACGTGTGCCGATCGTCCCGAGAGAAGGACGTGTGCCGATTGTGCCGAGATAACGACGTGTGCCGATCGTCCCGACAGAACGACGTGTGCCGATCGTCCCGAGAGAACGACCTGTGCCGATCGTCCCGAGAGAAGGACGTGTGCCGATTGTGCCGAGATAACGACGTGTGCCGATCGTCCCGACAGAACGACGTGTGCCGATCGTCCCGAGAGAACGACCTGTGCCGATCGTCCCGAGAGAAGGACGTGTGCCGATTGTGCCGAGATAACGACGTGTGCCGATCGTCCCGAGAGAAGGACGTGTGCCGATTGTGCCGAGATAACGACGTGTGCCGATCGTCCCGAGAGAACGACGTGTGCCGATCGTCCCGAGAGAACGACGTGTGCCGATCGTCCCGAGAGAACGACGTGTGCCGATCGTCCCGAGATGACGACGTGTGCCAATCGTCCCGAGAGGACGACGTGTGCCGATCGTCCCGAGAGGACGACGTGTGCCGATCGTCCCGAGACGACGAAGTGTGCCGATTGTCCCAAGATAAGGAGGTGTGCCGATCGTCCCGAGACGACGACGTGTGCCAATCGTCCCGAGAGAATGGCGTGTGCCAATCGTCCCGAGATAACGACGTGTGCCGATCTTCCCGAGATAAGGAGGTGTGCCGATCGTCCCGAGACAGCAACATGTGCCGATTGTTCTGAGACAACGACATGTGCCGATCTTCCCGAGATAAGGAGGTGTGCCAATCGTCCTGAGATAAGGAGGTGTGCCGATCGTCCCGAGACAGCAACGTGTGCCGATCGTCCCGAAACAACGTGTGCCGATCGCCCCGAGAAAACATGTGCCGATCGTCCCGAGATAACGTGTGCCGATCGTCCCGAGACAGCAACGTTTGCCGATTGTCCCGAGAAAACAACATGTGCCGATCATCCCGAGATAATGTGTGCCGATCGTCCCGAGATAACGTTTGCCGATTGTCCTGAAATAACGTGTGCTGATTGGGACAACGTTTTTGTCTCGGGACAATCGGCATGCGTTGTTGTCTCGGGACGATCGGCACACGTTGTCTCGGGACGATCGGCACACGTTGTCTCGGGACGATAGGCACACGTTGTTGTCTCGGGACGATCGGCACACGTTGTTGTCTCGGGACGATCGGCACACATTGTTGTCTCGGGACGATCGGCACACGTTGTGGTCTCGGGACGATCGGCACACGTTGTTGTCTCGGGACGATCTGCACACGTTGTTGTCTCGGGACGATCGGCACACGTTGTTGTTGGGAGGAGGAACGTTCTGAGGGTGTTCTAATACACCATTCACTAGACTGCGGAAGAGGCAATAATATGTCAATGCAGATGAACCCAAATCGTGTTCTAGGGAACATCTAGAACTGATCCCGAGCCCAGAGACGTCTCTGAGAAATTTTTGCCTAGAATTCCTCTTGAAAAATAGCAGCTCACTTCCTGTGCCTGGGAACTCTATATTAGCACACTTCCTGTACTTGGGCACTCCTGATAGCAGAGCGCCTCCTGTGCCCGGGCACTCCTGATAGCAGATCGCCTCCTGTGCCTGGGCACTCCTGATAGCAGATCGCCTCCTGTGCCTGGGCACTCCTGATAGCAGATCGCCTCCTGTGCCTGGGCACTCCTGATAGCAGATCGCCTCCTGTGCCTGGGCACTCCTGATAGCAGAGCGCCTCCTGTGCCTGGGCACTCCTGATAGCAGATCACCTCCTGTGCCTGGGCACTCCTGATAGCAGAGAGCCTCCTGTGCCTGGGCACTCCTGATAGCAGAGCGCCTCCTGTGTCTGGGCACTCCTGATAGCAGATCACCTCCTGTGCCTGGGCACTCCTGATAGCAGAGAGCCTCCTGTGCCTGGGCACTCCTGATAGCAGAGCGCCTCCTGTGTCTGGGCACTCCTGATAGCAGAGAGCCTCCTGTGCCTGGGCACTCCTGATAGCAGATCACCTCCTGTGCCTGGGCACTCCTGATAGCAGAGCGCCTCCTGTGCCTGGGCACTCCTGATAGCAGATCGCCTCCTGTGCCTGGGCACTCCTGATAGCAGATCACCTCCTGTGCCTGGGCACTCCTGATAGCAGATCACCTCCTGTGCCTGGGCACTCCTGATAGCAGATCGCCTCCTGTGCCTGGGCACTCCTGATAGCAGAGCGCCTCCTGTGCCTGGGTACTCCTGATAGCAGCTCACCTCCTGTGCCTGGGCACTCCTGATAGCAGCTCACCTCCTGTGCCTGGGCACTTCTGATAGCAGATCGCCTCCTGTGCCTGGGCACTCCTGATAGCAGATCGCCTCCTGTGCCTGGGCACTCCTGATAGCAGATCACCTCCTGTGCCTGGGCACTCCTGATAGCAGATCGCCTCCTGTGCCTGGGCACCCCTGATAGCAGATCACCTCCTGTGCCTGGGCACTCCTGATAGCAGAGCGCCTCCTGTGCCTGGGCACCCCTGATAGCAGAGCGCCTCCTGTGCCTCGGCACTCCTGATAGCAGAGCGCCTCCTGTGCCTGGGCACTCCTGATAGCAGATCACTTCCTGTGCCTGGGCACTCCTGCTAGCAGATCACCTCCTGTGCCTGGGCACTCCTGATAGCAGAGCGCCTCCTGTGCCTGGGCACTCCTGATAGCAGATCACCTCCTGTGCCTGGGCACTCCTGATAGCAGAGCGCCTCTTGTGCCTGGGCACTCCTGATAGCAGCTCACCTCCTGTGCCTGGGCACTCCTGATAGCAGCTCACCTCCTGTGCCTGGGCACTCCTGATAGCAGAGCGCTTCCTGTGCCTGGGCACTCCTGATAGCAGATCACTTCCTGTGCCTGGGCACTCCTGCTAGCAGATTACCTCCTGTGCCTGGGCACTCCTGATAGCAGAGCGCCTCCTGTGCCCGGGCACTCCTGATAGCAGAACGCCTCCTGTGCCCGGGCACTCCTGATAGCAGAGCGCCTTCTGTGCCTGGGCACTCCTGATAGCAGAGCGCCTCCTGTGCCCGGGCACTCCTGATAGCAGATCACCTCCTGTGCCCGGGCACTCCTGATAGCAGAGCGCCTCCTGTGCCCGGGCACTCCTGATAGCAGAGCGCCTCCTGTGCCCGGGCACTCCTGATAGCAGAGCGCCTCCTGTGCCTGGGCACTCCTGATAGCAGAGCGCCTCCTGTGCCTGGGCACTCCTGATAGCAGCTCACCTCCTGTGCCTGGGCACTCCTGATAGCAGATCGCCTCCTGTGCCTGGGCACTCCTGATAGCAGATCGCCTCCTGTGCCTGGGCACTCCTGATAGCAGATCACCTCCTGTGCCTGGGCACTCCTGATAGCAGATCACCTCCTGTGCCTGGGCACTCCTGATAGCAGAGCGCCTCCTGTGCCTGGGCACTCCTGATAGCAGCTCACCTCCTGTGCCTGGGCACTCCTGATAGCAGCTCACCTCCTGTGCCTGGGCACTCCTGATAGCAGATCACCTCTTGTGCCTGGGCACTCCTGATAGCAGATCGCCTCCTGTGCCTGGGCACTCCTGATAGCAGATCGCCTCCTGTGCCTGGGCACTCCTGATAGCAGATCACCTCCTGTGCCTGGGCACTCCTGATAGCAGAGCGCCTCCTGTGCCTGGGCACTCCTGATAGCAGATCACCTCCTGTGCCTGGGCACTCCTGATAGCAGAGAGCCTCCTGTGCCTGGGCACTCCTGATAGCAGAGCGCCTCCTGTGTCTGGGCACTCCTGATAGCAGAGAGCCTCCTGTGCCTGGGCACTCCTGATAGCAGATCGCCTCCTGTGCCTGGGCACTCCTGATAGCAGAGCGCCTCCTGTGCCTGGGCACTCCTGATAGCAGATCGCCTCCTGTGCCTGGGCACTCCTGATAGCAGATCGCCTCCTGTGCCTGGGCACTCCTGATAGCAGATCACCTCCTGTGCCTGGGCACTCCTGATAGCAGATCGCCTCCTGTGCCTGGGCACTCCTGATAGCAGAGCGCCTCCTGTGCCTGGGCACTCCTGATAGCAGCTCACCTCCTGTGCCTGGGCACTCCTGATAGCAGCTCACCTCCTGTGCCTGGGCACTCCTGATAGCAGATCGCCTCCTGTGCCTGGGCACTCCTGATAGCAGATCGCCTCCTGTGCCTGGGCACTCCTGATAGCAGATCTCCTCCTGTGCCTGGGCACTCCTGATAGCAGATCACCTCCTGTGCCTGGGCACTCCTGATAGCAGATCGCCTCCTGTGCCTGGGCACCCCTGATAGCAGAGCGCCTCCTGTGCCTGGGCACCCCTGATAGCAGAGCGCCTCCTGTGCCTCGGCACTCCTGATAGCAGAGCGCCTCCTGTGCCTGGGCACTCCTGATAGCAGATCACTTCCTGTGCCTGGGCACTCCTGCTAGCAGATCACCTCCTGTGCCTGGGCACTCCTGATAGCAGAGCGCCTCCTGTGCCTGGGCACTCCTGCTAGCAGATCACCTCCTGTGCCTGGGCACTCCTGATAGAAGAGCGCCTCTTGTGCCTGGGCACTCCTGATAGCAGCTCACCTCCTGTGCCTGGGCACTCCTGATAGCAGCTCACCTCCTGTGCCTGGGCACTCCTGATAGCAGAGCGCTTCCTGTGCCTCGGCACTCCTGATAGCAGATCACTTCCTGTGCCTGGGCACTCCTGCTAGCAGATTACCTCCTGTGCCTGGGCACTCCTGATAGCAGAGCGCTTCCTGTGCCTGGGCACTCCTGATAGCAGATCACCTCCTGTGCCTGGGCACTCCTGATAGCAGAGCGCCTCTTGTGCCTGGGCACTCCTGATAGCAGCTCACCTCCCTGCCTGGGCACTCCTGATAGCAGAGCGCCTCCTGTGCCTGGGCACTCCTGATAGCAGATCACCTCCTGTGCCTGGCACTCCTGATAGCAGGGCACCTCCTGTGCCTGGGCACTCCTGATAGCAGCTCACCTCCCTGCCTGGGCACTCCTGATAGCAGGGCACCTCCCTGCCTGGGCACTCCTGATAGCAGAGCGCCTCCTGTGCCTGGGCACTCCTGATAGCAGGGCACCTCCTGTGCCTCGGCACTCCTGATAGCAGATCACTTCCTGTGCCTGGGCACTCCTGCTAGCAGATCACCTCCTGTGCCTGGGCACTCCTGATAGCAGAGCGCCTCCTGTGCCTGGGCACTCCTGATAGCAGATCACCTCCTGTGCCTGGGCACTCCTGATAGCAGAGCGCCTCTTGTGCCTGGGCACTCCTGATAGCAGCTCACCTCCTGTGCCTGGGCACTCCTGATAGCAGCTCACCTCCTGTGCCTGGGCACTCCTGATAGCAGAGCGCTTCCTGTGCCTCGGCACTCCTGATAGCAGATCACTTCCTGTGCCTGGGCACTCCTGCTAGCAGATTACCTCCTGTGCCTGGGCACTCCTGATAGCAGAGCGCTTCCTGTGCCTGGGCACTCCTGATAGCAGATCACCTCCTGTGCCTGGGCACTCCTGATAGCAGAGCGCCTCTTGTGCCTGGGCACTCCTGATAGCAGCTCACCTCCCTGCCTGGGCACTCCTGATAGCAGAGCGCCTCCTGTGCCTGGGCACTCCTGATAGCAGATCACCTCCTGTGCCTGGCACTCCTGATAGCAGGGCACCTCCTGTGCCTGGGCACTCCTGATAGCAGCTCACCTCCCTGCCTGGGCACTCCTGATAGCAGGGCACCTCCCTGCCTGGGCACTCCTGATAGCAGAGCGCCTCCTGTGCCTGGGCACTCCTGATAGCAGGGCACCTCCTGTGCCTCGGCACTCCTGATAGCAGATCACTTCCTGTGCCTGGGCACTCCTGCTAGCAGATCACCTCCTGTGCCTGGGCACTCCTGATAGCAGCGCACCTCCTGTGCCTCGGCACTCCTGATAGCAGATCACTTCCTGTGCCTGGGCACTCCTGATAGCAGCTCACCTCCCTGCCTGGGCACTCCTGATAGCAGCTCACCTCCCTGCCTGGGCACTCCTGATAGCAGATCACTTCCTGTGCCTGGGCACTCCTGATAGCAGCTCACCTCCCTGCCTGGGCACTCCTGATAGCAAAGCGCCTCCTGTGCCTGGCACTCCTGATAGCAGGGCACCTCCTGTGCCTGGGCACTCCTGATAGCAGCTCACCTCCCTGCCTGGGCACTCCTGATAGCAGGGCACCTCCCTGCCTGGGCACTCCTGATAGCAGAGCGCCTCCTGTGCCTGGGCACTCCTGATAGCAGGGCACCTCCTGTGCCTCGGCACTCCTGATAGCAGATCACTTCCTGTGCCTGGGCACTCCTGATAGCAGCTCACCTCCCTGCCTGGGCACTCCCGATAGCAGAGCGCCTCCTGTGCCTGGGCACTCCTGATAGCAGATCACCTCCTGTGCCTGGGCACTCCTGATAGCAGATCACTTCCTGTGCCTGGGCACTCCTGCTAGTAGATCACCTCCTGTGCCTGGGCACTCCTGATAGCAGAGCGCCTCCTGTGCCTGGGCACTCCTGATAGCAGATCACCTCCTGTGCCTGGGCACTCCTGATAGCAGAGCGCCTCTTGTGCCTGGGCACTCCTGATAGCAGCTCACCTCCTGTGCCTGGGCACTCCTGATAGCAGCTCACCTCCTGTGCCTGGGCACTCCTGATAGCAGAGCGCTTCCTGTGCCTCGGCACTCCTGATAGCAGGGCACCTCCTGTGCCTCGGCACTCCTGATAGCAGATCACTTCCTGTGCCTGGGCACTCCTGATAGCAGCTCACCTCCCTGCCTGGGCACTCCTGATAGCAGAGCGCCTCCTGTGCCTGGGCACTCCTGATAGCAGATCACCTCCTGTGCCTGGGCACTCCTGATAGCAGATCACTTCCTGTGCCTGGGCACTCCTGCTAGCAGATCACCTCCTGTGCCTGGGCACTCCTGATAGCAGAGCGCCTCCTGTGCCTGGGCACTCCTGATAGCAGATCACCTCCTGTGCCTGGGCACTCCTGATAGCAGAGCGCCTCTTGTGCCTGGGCACTCCTGATAGCAGCTCACCTCCTGTGCCTGGGCACTCCTGATAGCAGCTCACCTCCTGTGCCTGGGCACTCCTGATAGCAGAGCGCTTCCTGTGCCTCGGCACTCCTGATAGCAGATCACTTCCTGTGCCTGGGCACTCCTGCTAGCAGATTACCTCCTGTGCCTGGGCACTCCTGATAGCAGAGCGCCTCCTGTGCCCGGGCACTCCTGATAGCAGAGCGCCTCCTGTGCCCGGGCACTCCTGATAGCAGAGCGCCTTCTGTGCCTGGGCACTCCTGATAGCAGAGCGCCTCCTGTGCCTGGGCACTCCTGATAGCAGATCACCTCCTGTGCCCGGGCACTCCTGATAGCAGAGCGCCTCCTGTGCCCGGGCACTCCTGATAGCAGAGCGCCTCCTGTGCCCGGGCACTCCTGATAGCAGAGCGCCTCCTGTGCCCGGGCACTCCTGATAGCAGCTCACCTCCTGTGCCTGGGCACTCCTGATAGCAGATCGCCTCCTGTGCCTGGGCACTCCTGATAGCAGATCACCTCCTGTGCCTGGGCACTCCTGATAGCAGAGCGCCTCCTGTGCCTGGGCACTCCTGATAGCAGAGCGCCTCCTGTGCCTGGGCACTCCTGATAGCAGCTCACCTCCTGTGCCTGGGCACTCCTGATAGCAGCTCACCTCCTGTGCCTGGGCACTCCTGATAGCAGATCGCCTCCTGTGCCTGGGCACTCCTGATAGCAGATCGCCTCCTGTGCCTGGGCACTCCTGATAGCAGATCGCCTCCTGTGCCTGGGCACTCCTGATAGCAGATCGCCTCCTGTGCCTGGGTACTCCTGATAGCAGAGCGCCTCCTGTGCCTGGGCACTCCTGATAGCAGAGAGCCTCCTGTGCCTGGGCACTCCTGATAGCAGAGCGCCTCCTGTGTCTGGGCACTCCTGATAGCAGAGAGCCTCCTGTGCCTGGGCACTCCTGATAGCAGATCACCTCCTGTGCCTGGGCACTCCAGATAGCAGAGCGCCTCCTGTGCCTGGGCACTCCTGATAGCAGATCGCCTCCTGTGCCTGGGCACTCCTGATAGCAGATCGCCTCCTGTGCCTGGGCACTCCTGATAGCAGATCACCTCCTGTGCCTGGGCACTCCTGATAGCAGATCGCCTCCTGTGCCTGGGCACTCCTGATAGCAGAGCGCCTCCTGTGCCTGGGCACTCCTGATAGCAGCTCACCTCCTGTGCCTGGGCACTCCTGATAGCAGCTCACCTCCTGTGCCTGGGCACTCCTGATAGCAGATCGCCTCCTGTGCCTGGGCACTCCTGATAGCAGATCGCCTCCTGTGCCTGGGCACTCCTGATAGCAGATCTCCTCCTGTGCCTGGGCACTCCTGATAGCAGATCACCTCCTGTGCCTGGGCACTCCTGATAGCAGATCGCCTCCTGTGCCTGGGCACCCCTGATAGCAGAGCGCCTCCTGTGCCTGGGCACCCCTGATAGCAGAGCGCCTCCTGTGCCTCGGCACTCCTGATAGCAGAGCGCCTCCTGTGCCTGGGCACTCCTGATAGCAGATCACTTCCTGTGCCTGGGCACTCCTGCTAGCAGATCACCTCCTGTGCCTGGGCACTCCTGATAGCAGAGCGCCTCCTGTGCCTGGGCACTCCTGATAGCAGATCACCTCCTGTGCCTGGGCACTCCTGATAGCAGAGCGCCTCTTGTGCCTGGGCACTCCTGATAGCAGCTCACCTCCTGTGCCTGGGCACTCCTGATAGCAGCTCACCTCCTGTGCCTGGGCACTCCTGATAGCAGAGCGCTTCCTGTGCCTCGGCACTCCTGATAGCAGATCACTTCTTGTGCCTGGGCACTCCTGCTAGCAGATTACCTCCTGTGCCTGGGCACTCCTGATAGCAGAGCGCCTCCTTTGCCTGGGCACTCCTGATAGCAGATCACCTCCTGTGCCTGGGCACTCCTGATAGCAGAGCGCCTCTTGTGCCTGGGCACTCCTGATAGCAGCTCACCTCCCTGCCTGGGCACTCCTGATAGCAGAGCGCCTCCTGTGCCTGGGCACTCCTGATAGCAGATCACCTCCTGTGCCTGGCACTCCTGATAGCCGGGCACCTCCTGTGCCTGGGCACTCCTGATAGCAGCTCACCTCCCTGCCTGGGCACTCCTGATAGCAGGGCACCTCCCTGCCTGGGCACTCCTGATAGCAGAGCGCCTCCTGTGCCTGGGCACTCCTGATAGCAGGGCACCTCCTGTGCCTGGGCACTCCTGATAGCAGATCACTTCCTGTGCCTGGGCACTCCTGCTAGCAGATCACCTCCTGTGCCTGGGCACTCCTGATAGCAGCGCACCTCCTGTGCCTCGGCACTCCTGATAGCAGATCACTTCCTGTGCCTGGGCACTCCTGATAGCAGCTCACCTCCCTGCCTGGGCACTCCTGATAGCAGCTCACCTCCCTGCCTGGGCACTCCTGATAGCAGATCACTTCCTGTGCCTGGGCACTCCTGATAGCAGCTCACCTCCCTGCCTGGGCACTCCTGATAGCAAAGCGCCTCCTGTGCCTGGCACTCCTGATAGCAGGGCACCTCCTGTGCCTGGGCACTCCTGATAGCAGCTCACCTCCCTGCCTGGGCACTCCTGATAGCAGGGCACCTCCCTGCCTGGGCACTCCTGATAGCAGAGCGCCTCCTGTGCCTGGGCACTCCTGATAGCAGGGCACCTCCTGTGCCTCGGCACTCCTGATAGCAGATCACTTCCTGTGCCTGGGCACTCCTGATAGCAGCTCACCTCCCTGCCTGGGCACTCCTGATAGCAGAGCGCCTCCTGTGCCTGGGCACTCCTGATAGCAGATCACCTCCTGTGCCTGGGCACTCCTGATAGCAGATCACCTCCTGTGCCTGGGCACTCCTGATAGCAGCTCACCTCCCTGCCTGGGCACTCCTGATAGCAGATCACCTCCTGTGCCTGGGCACTCCTGATAGCAGAGCGCCTCCTGTGCCTGGGCACTCCTGATAGCAGATCACCTCCTGTGCCTGGGCACTCCTGATAGCAGCTCACCTCCCTGCCTCGGCACTCCTGATAGCAGGGCACCTCCTGTGCTGGGTGGGGGTGTACAGTGTTAGGTCACCATGTAAAGGTGAACACTTTAAGTAAATGGTTTTGTACAGAATGGAGAAGAGGGAACTCCTCCATCACACATATCCAGAAGAGGTCCTCGGATTTCATCCAGTCCTGGGATTTACACAGCCCTACCACACAGCACAGCCAGGCTGCTGACCTGACTTTCCTCTGCTGCAGTTAAGCAGCTCAGCTGAGTCACCTCCCCGCCCCCAGCCTGTGACTGGACAATCAAGGAGCAGCAACAGACCAATAAAGTCATCTCTTTGCTCTCTCCTCCCATCCGTGTGTTACATGTGAATGCTGCACAGCTGATTGGCCCAGAAAAGCTGCCCCTCCCCCAATTCTGCTGCACCAGGGCTCATCAAAGGCAGAAATCAGGCACCAGTTACTTTTGCATATGTTTGATTTTTTTTTTTTTTTTTTAATAAATACACGGACGCCATCATTGGTGATAACGCCAGCGGCTGCTGCAGGGGAGAGGAGGGAGCAGTGACAACGGAGGGGCCAAAGGAGTCTATGGGTGACATCACAGCTCCCAGGCATTACCACCCCTTGTCAAGTGCTCTCTCCTTTCCCCTGCAGCCTGACATGACTGAACCAGGGACGGACTGACCATTCGAGCACTCGGGCACTGCGAGGCCCCGGGATCAGTAGTGGGTCCCGTAAAATGCCCCAATTGCCCAGGGGCCCCATGAGTTGTCAGTCCGCCCCTGGACTGGACCTGAGCGGGCTGCAAATAGGTAAGTACATAGATCTTTCTCACACAGGTTAGTCAGCAGAGGTGTAAGGAGGGGGAGGGGACAGTTTTGGGATTGGATAGGTTTAGGCTGGAGTCCTTCAGGGGCTCCATGCTTACCATTCATGGTTTCCATGTCTGGCAATGTTCAATCTGAAGGATTTCTGCTCTCCGGCCCACAATCCTACGTAGGTGACCAACACCTGGACTATCCGTCTCATAGGTCAGCTGGTTGGACGCACACTCGAGTAAAATAATCGGTTTGTAATGGCCGTGTTTGAAAACACATTTAGTTCATTAATTGGACATCTATTGGCGAGGGCTGATAGACCAATCACAGCCCGGTGATAACGAGGCCGGGGAGAAGGTGGAAGGGAGTGGGCCACAGAGGAAAGATTACATTCTATTGTAGAAACGAGTGGATTCCATTGGTGTGGAGTCAGCGGAGGTGCAAAGTGCAGACGGGGAGTTGTATTCACCAGCAGATGTAGACGCCTGGATATACTGTTTGTGGAGAACCCCAACAGGCCCAATATAGAGCCTCGTTTCCTCTAGCTCTGGGCAGGGAAGGTCCAGGCTCCTTCCCTCTGGTACATAGCCCTGGGCAGTGCCCATATGTAGGGCAGGAGAGGAGTCGAAGGAATCCATCATCGTTCTTCCAAGTCTAATATCCAGTTCAGGCCGGTGTTATTGTGAGGGAACTCCTGCCCATCTGGAGGCCAGGGTTGGAGGGGTCTGCTCAGGCTTCCATGACATGGACAGGCAGGACATACAATAGGAGCAGTACCAGTATTCAAAGTGAGCCTGCACAGGGCAAACCAAATTCACATTTATGCCCCCTCCCCCACCGCACACACTTATCTTTCCTTTACCCTCATCCACCAAGTCCTGCTAGTGCAGTGTTTCTCAACTCCAGTCCTCATGGACCCCCAACAGGTCATGTTTTCAGGATTTCCCTCAGATGAAACAGCTGTGGTAATTACTAAAGCAGTGAAACTGATCAAATCACCTGTGCAAAATAATGGAAATCCTGAAAACATGACCTGTTGGGGGTCCATGAGGACTGGAGTTGAGAAACACTGTGCTAGTGGGAGTTAAAGGAAAATCCTGTGAAAGCTCAGGATGATGAAGTTATAGCCTACAACGGATATGGCTTCCCGTCACGTAGCCTGCACAGTCTATGGATTCCATGGTGTGTGGCCTACAGACTCCCGTGTAGGCCACATGACATGGGAGTTTGTAGACCGTGTAGGCCATGTGAGATAAAAGTCTGTAGATAGTATAGACCATGTGACATTGGAGTCTGTGGCTAGTATAGGCCATGGCTCATGGGAGTCCCTAGACCGTGTAGGCCACATGACATGGGAGTTTGTAGACCGTGTAGGCCATGTGAGATAAAAGTCTGTAGATAGTATAGACCATGTGACATTGGAGTCTGTGGCTAGTATAGGCCATGTCTCATGGGAGTCCGTAGACTGTGTAGGCCACATGACATGGGAGTCCGTAGACCGTGTAGGCCATGTGAGATAAAAGTCTGTAGATAGTATAGACCATATGACATTGGAGTCTGTGGCTAGTGTAGGCCATGTCTCATGGGAGTCCATAGACTGCGTAGGCCACATGACATGGGAGTCCGTAGAACGTGTAGGCCACATGACATGGGAGTTTGTAGACCGTGTAGGCCATGTGAGATAAAAGTCTGTAGATAGTATAGACCATGTGACATTGGAGTCTGTGGCTAGTGTAGGCCATGTCTCATGGGAGTCCGTAGAGTGTGTAGGCCATATGACATGGGAGTTTGAAGACCATGTAGGCCATGTGAAATAAAAGTCTGTAGATAGTATAGACCATGTGACATTGGAGTCTGTGGCTAGTATAGGCCATGTCTCATGGGAGTCCGTAGACTGTGTAGGCCACATGACATGGGAGTTTGTAGACCATGTAGGCCATGTCAGATAAAGGTCTGTAGATAGTATAGACCATGTGACATTGGAGTCTGTGGCTAATATAGGCCATGTCTCATGGGAATTCGTAGAGGGTGTAGGCCACATGACATGGGAGTTTGTAGACCGTGTAGGCCATGTGAGATAAAAGTCTGTACATAGTATAGACCGTGTGACATTGGAGTCTGTGGCTAGTATAGGCCATGGCTCATGGGAGTCCGTAGACCGTGTAGGCCACATGACATGGGAGTTTGTAGACTGTGTAGGCCATGTGAGATAAAAGTCTGTAGATAGTATAGACCATGTGACATTGGAGTCTGTGGCTAGTATAGGCCATGTCTCATGGGAGTTCGTAGACGGTGTAGGCCACATGACATGGGAGTTTGTAGACCGTGTAGGCCATGTGAGATAAAAGTCTGTAGATAGTATAGACCGTGTGACATTGATCTCACATGGCCTACACGTTCTACAAACTCCCATGTCATGTGGCCTACACAGTCTACGGAGTCCCTTATCACATGGCCTACACGGTCTACAAACTCCCATGTCATGTGGCCTACACCGTCTACAGAGTCCCCTATCACATGGCCTACACGATCTATGGACTCCTTTGTCATATGGTCTACGTAACACTAATTGTCCTACCGCTGTCCCATGGCCCACCCTGCCTGGCAGTACCATCCATTTCTCTAAGGTCCCTGTGCTGAGCGAAGTGGTGGGGGAATGAATATGTATACAATGCTCAGGACGGCTGGGGTGTGATGGCCTTAAGTGGACAAGCTGGGGAAAAAAAAAAAGTGTATCTCATGCACAACCCAATAAAGACCAACAGCTCTGTTCATGCTTCAAACAACAACATTTAATTGTTCTGTGTCGGAGTTCCTCTTTGTGTTTCAGATTGCATCTGTAATCACCCCGCACCACCGCCATTGTTAAGTTATATAGAAGACGATTTGTGGCCCCTAGAGCCAATATTTGAAGTGGTCGGAGCCCCGAGAGCCAATATTTGAAATGCAGACTCCTACAATCCTCTTGTTTGTGCTCATGATAAGAGAATATCAAGATCTGATCTCCTCACAAAGACTCGTTGCTGTTTATTATTAGTTGGAATGGTTTTATTAAAGTGGACCTTGTACTCCATGAAAGGTCGGCTTCTCCAGCGTGGCCCCTCCCCTCCCCCGTGGAAACATATTAACCTAAATGTTAAAAAAAACAAAACTGTAGGGGAGAAAACATTAAAAATACTCCCCCTCCCCCCCCCCCCAAAACGCCATAATGCAGAAGTGATACCCAGCCAATAAGATCCCGAGGAATGGCGATCCCTCAAAGAGGTGTGAGGAGGCGCTATAGCACAGCGTAGGATCGCCTTCTCACCGCGATTTAGTGTTCCCCGAGATCGCACCGGAAGGATGAGGTCACCCCGGCCTGCGGACAGAACCAAAAGGAGAAGGGCAAATACAGGGGCGGACTGACAACTCATGGGGCCCCCGGGCAATAGGGGATCATGGGGCCCCTGTGTCCTTGCCCAAACTCAAAAAAGCCTATGAAAAAGGTACCGGGGGCATCTCTTGGGGCCCCCTACTGACCCCGGGCCCTCGGGCAGTGCCAGAGTTTCCAAATGGTCAGTCCGTCCCTGGGCAAATAGATTCTTGATCTTTTTTGCCCCCACCTGATGCGGTTTTTTATGTCACGTTTTAGTAAAGGAGGAGGGGCACGCCAGAGAAGTGATTTTGCCAATTGGGTGCGAGGTTCACCGTAAAGCAGAACTCCAGACCAACCAATACACACACATTTACTGTTTTACTTGCCAGAGGATTTGTGATTCTGTTCAGCCAGTCTTGTGAATGGGGACGAGCCGAGTGATTCGGGTGAATCGGATTTCTCAGCAACGCTTCTCTTTTATTCCGCTCACCAAGCTCTTTGTATATTCATTTAATGGCTGTGGGGCTTGATTTTGGAGGGAGGAAGGGAGGGATGGGGGTGTTTAGGGCGTGGGGGGCTTATTCCATCAAGTTTTCTTGGTCATTGCTTTTTTTTCCCTATTTTGTGGAATTTGAAAGAAAAATGGTAAAATAAAGTCACCGTCCACAAATAATGATCAGAGAGAAAAGAACGAGGGAACGTTTACACACACAAGAACAGTGACCCCGGGCATAGACCATTTCTTCTTTTTTTTTGGGGGGGGAGGGGGGTTCAACCCAGGGGCGGACTGACCATTTGGAAACTCAGGCACTGCCCGAGGGCCCGGGATCAGTAGGGGGCCCCATGAGCTGCCCCTGGTACCTTTTTCATAGGCTTTTTTGAGTTTGGGCAAGGACACAGGGGCCCCATGATCCCCTATTGCCCGGCGGCCCCATGAGTTGTCAGTCCGCCCCTGGCTCAACCCCACATTCAGGACACCCCAAACAATACATCCGGCAGGGCTATCTCATCCACCTCCCCCCAAGAGGCTATGACCCTCCCCTTCCAGGGGGTTGAGGAAAGCAGGAGGGCAGGATGGCCTGGGTTACTTTGGGGTTGTCACCCTACATCACCTCCTCCTTCACCTTACAGAGTGGTCCACAGGCTCTGTACTGCTGAGCACAGACTGGAGAGGTCACACCACCGCTACCAGCATGGGTCACACCCGCCTATCCCACCCTACCGGCCACTTTATGGTACAAGAGGCACAGAGTGTTCCAAATCATAGACAGGTAGAGAAGCCGGCAGTGGTGGACCCAACTATGTGCGGTGGAAATGGTCGCACATGGGGTTGTAATCTATACATCACATGGCTGTGATCGGCGTGTAGATCGCAATTGACCAGTTGTGGACCCCTATCCTAAAGCCTCCCTCGTGCAGAGTAGTGTCAGTACTAGCATCTATCTGCTGAACGGTGGATGCCGGGGGGGGGTGCTGGGGTTCAGAATTTGGACCTTCTTATCCCCCTTCATACCTACATCCCAGCTAATATCCTCCACCAACTATCTTAAATTTCACCTTCGCCTTTGACTCCAAGATATGTACCATAAATGGGAAATTTGCTAAAATCTCATAAATATTTGTGAAATTTCATGGAAATGAACTCTCAGTTGCACTTATCCCCCCTACCCGTGATTTCCACTCCTTGGCCAGGCTGTACATCCTGGCAGGTGAGACTTACTTCCTGGACCAGCAATGAAACTTTTGTATATAACCTCTTCTACAGCCTGGTCACTAGACAATAAATGAAGCCTCACACCTCTGTCCAACACGTGGTCACTGGACAATAAATGAAGCCTCACACCTCTGTCCAACAAGTGGTCACTGGACAATAAATGAAGCCTCACACCTCTGTCCAACAAGTGGTCACTGGACAATAAATGAAGTCTCATCTTCTCTGTGCAACAAGTGGTCACCAGACAAAGAAGGAAGCTTCATCACCTCTGTCCAATGACCTGTCCCCAGACAATGAGGCCTCACACCTCTGTTCAAGGAGTGGTCATCAGACAACAAATGAAGCCTCATCTCCTCTGGTAACAGGTCATTGGACAGAGGTGATGACAAAGAATGAAGCTTCATCACCTCTGTCTAATGACCTATCACCAGAGGAGATGAGGCTTCATTTGTTGCCCAGTGACCACTCCTTGGACAGACAATGAATAAAGCCTCATCACATCTGTCCAAGGAGTGGTCATCGGACAATGGATGAAGCCTCATGACCTCTGTCCAAGGAATGGTCACTGGGCAACAAATGAAGCCTCATCTCCTTTGTCCGAGTGGTCACCAGACAAAGATTGAAGCCCCACACCTCTGTCCAATGAGTAGTCACCAGACAAAGATTGAAGCCTCATCACCTCTGTCCAATGAGTGGTCACCAGACAAAGATTGAAGCCTCATCACCTCTGTCCAATGAGTGGTCACCAGACAAAGATTGAAGCCCCACACCTCTGTCCAATGAGTAGTCACCAGACAAAGATTGAAGCCTCATCACCTCTGTCCAATGAGTGGTCACCAGACAAAGATTGAAGCCTCATCACCTCTGTCCAATGAGTGGTCACCAGACAAAGATTGAAGCCTCATCACCTCTGTCCAATGAGTGGTCACCAGACAAAGATTGAAGCCTCATCACCTTTGTCCAATGAGTGGTCATCGAACAACAAAATTAGGCTCATCACCCCTGTCCAATGACCGGCCACCAGACATTGAATGAAGCGTCGCTGCCTCTGTCCAATGAGCAGGGAAGGGAACCAATAAATGGTGGAGGGGAAGTTTTCCTGGCTGTGCAGTGTTGAAGAGATGTGTAAATCACAAGGGATGATGCATACAATTACAAATCCTTTGTCAATAAGACAGCTGACGTGTGTACAGAGCTGTGGGCCTGGAGTCCTACTTTAATTCTGTTGGTTCAGACCAGTGGTTGTCAAATTACAAGGAATAGAGGGCTTCAGCTGTGGCCCCCAGTATCAAAGGGCCAAATATAAAGTTTATGCAATGCTAGAGAGGATTGTCAGAGCGTGCAGTCATACTAGAGGATATGTTGGTCAGAGATTAGAGATGGGATATGGTACTCGAGGCTGGTAGGCTATGGAGAGTATGGCAAACGAGGTTAGGAGGCTACGGGGAGTATGGCACTTGAGGTTAGGAGGCTACGGGGAGTATGGCACTTGAGGTTAGAAGGCTACGGGGAGTATGGCAAACGAGGTTAGAAGGCTACGGGGAGTATGGCAAACGAGGTTAGGAGGCTACGGGGAGTATGGCAAACGAGGTTAGGAGGCTACGGGGAGTATGGCAAACGAGGTTAGGAGGCTACGGGGAGTATGGCAAACGAGGTTAGGAGGCTACGGGGAGTATGGCAAACGAGGTTAGGAGGCTACGGGGAGTATGGCAAACGAGGTTAGGAGGCTACGGGGAGTATGGCAAACGAGGTTAGGAGGCTACGGGGAGTATGGCAAACGAGGTTAGGAGGCTACGGGGAGTATGGCAAACGAGGTTAGGAGGCTACGGGGAGTATGGCAAACGAGGTTAGGAGGCTACGGGGAGTATGGCAAACGAGGTTAGGAGGCTACGGGGAGTATGGCAAACGAGGTTAGGAGGCTACGGGGAGTATGGCAAACGAGGTTAGGAGGCTACGGGGAGTATGGCAAACGAGGTTAGGAGGCTACGGGGAGTATGGCAAACGAGGTTAGGAGGCTACGGGGAGTATGGCAAACGAGGTTAGGAGGCTACGGGGAGTATGGCAAACGAGGTTAGGAGGCTACGGGGAGTATGGCAAACGAGGTTAGGAGGCTACGGGGAGTATGGCAAACGAGGTTAGGAGGCTACGGGGAGTATGGCAAACGAGGTTAGGAGGCTACGGGGAGTATGGCAAACGAGGTTAGGAGGCTACGGGGAGTATGGCAAACGAGGTTAGGAGGCTACGGGGAGTATGGCAAACGAGGTTAGGAGGCTACGGGGAGTATGGCACTTGAGGTTAGAAGGCTATGGGGAGTATGGCACTTGAGGTTCAGAAGCTATGGGGAGTATGGCAAACGAGGTTAGGAGGCTATGGGGAGTATGGCAAACGAGGTTAGGAGGCTATGGGGAGTATGGCACTTGAGGTTAGGAGGCTATAGGGAGTATGGCACTTGAGGTTAGGAGGCTATGGGGGATATGGCGCTTGAGGCTGGTAAAGATCACTACTATTGTCCCTTTACAAATTAATGTCCACATGCCCATAAAGACTGCTGGGATCCAAGGGCTGCACACTAAATACCAAAAGGTGACACATGTGGTCCTCATGCCGCAGGTTAGAGGTTTAGAGGCTATGGGGGATACGGGGCTTGAGGTTAAGAGGCTATGGGGGATACGGCGCTTGAGGTTATGAGGCTATGGGGGATACGGCGCTTGAGGTTATGAGGCTATGGGGGATACGGCGCTTGAGGTTATGAGGCTATGGGGGATCTGGCGCTTGAGGTTATGAGGCTATGGGGGATACGGCGCTTGAGGTTATGAGGCTATGGGGGATCTGGAGCTTGAGGTTAAGAGTCTATGGGGGATACGGCGCTTGAGGTAAGAGGCTATGGGGGATACGGCGCTTGAGGTAAGAGGCTATGGGGGATACGGCGCTTGAGGTAAGAGGCTATGGGGGATACGGCGCTTGAGGTTGGTAAAGATCACTACTATTGTCCCTCTACAAATGAATGTCCACATGCCCATAACGACTGCTGGGATCCAAGGGCTGCACACCAAGTACCAACGGTGACAAATGTGGTCCTCACGCCGCAGGCTGGGCTCCAAGGTTCAGATGTTGGAGTGTCGTGGTTTGAGCTCAGATCCAGCAAGAGGAGCTGCCATTGTATCCCTCGTCCCCAGGAGATGCACAGCATTTATTTCCAAAGAAGAACATCTGAGTTCTGTGGACAGAAGAAGAGGACCTGTCATACGGTGCAGAGAAGATTACAAGAAGATAAATGAATGATGTTGTTTCCGGAGCTGGAGGAAAGGAAGACTGGAGGGGTCAACCGGAGAAGCCAGATGCCGGCATTTATACTTTCTCACCCGCACTTCAAAAATGCCGGATGGCATCTGGTTGCTGCACCCAACACCTTCCCTTTTAGTGTTAAAGGGTCAGTCCGGGCAAAACTAGAATTTCAGGTTCGACACACTCCTAAAAATCTTGGGAGTCTCTGGCAAACAAGACCTGAGGAACTGCATGCCGGTATTAACAGCTTTCAGAGATTACACACGTCGTAAAAACAGAAAAAAAGATAAAAAATACACAAAATTGGCCTCCAAAAAACTATAAAAAATGAAATTATCAAAAATTCTGGAGGTTTCTGCGATCATCAGAGAGAAATGGGATCAGAACAAAGCAAGCAACAGTATGAAACATTGTTTTTTCTGATCACTTTTCTCACTGGCAAGTGCAGGAATCTCTGAATTATTGGTAAATTTGTTTCTGTTTTTTGGGGATCTCAGGAGAGTTCCTTTCCCTGGGAGCATGCTGTCGCTGCCAGTACTACGTCAAGAGCAGTTTATCCCAGAGTGCTCTATGCTCCTACAACTCATTTCGGAAAAAAAAAAAAAAAAAATTAAAATATAATTGTAAAATATACAGAAAATAATAAATAATATATTTTAATTATATATATATATATATATATATATATATATATATATATATATGTGTGTGTGTATACAGTGCAGGAAATGCGTATTCGCTCCCCAACTGATGCTGAATGTTCGCCCCTCACACAGAAACGATCGGTCTAACAATGGAATGTTCGCCCCTCACACAGAAATGATCGGTCTAACAATGGAATGTTCGCCCCTCACACAGAAACGATCGGTCTAACAATGGAATGTTTGCCCCTCACACAGAAACGATCGGTCTAACAATGGAATGTTCGCCCCTCACACAGAAACGATCGGTCTAACAATGGAATGTTCGCCCCTCACACAGAAACGATCGGTCTAACAATGGAATGTTCGGTGTAACACTGAGAGACAGAATACAACAACAAATTCAGCAGAAATGCGTCTAACAAATGATGACTGATCTGCATGTTCATGAGGGAAAGAAGGATTTGATCTCCTTCACAAAACATGACTTAGTACTTGGTGGCCAATCCCTTGTTGGCAATCACAGAGGTCAGACGTTTCCTGGAGTTGGCCCCCAGGTTCGCACACCTCTCAGGAGGGATTTTGGCCCACTCCTCTTGGCAGATCCTCTCCAAGTCATTAAGGTTTGGTGGCTGACATTTGGCAACTCGAACTTTCAGCTCCTCCACAGCTTTTCAATCGGATGAAGGTGTGGAGACTGGCAAGGCCACTCCAGGACCTCAATGTGCTTCTTCTTGAGCCGCTCCTTTGTTGCCTTGGCCGTGTGTTTTGGGTCATTGCCATGCTGGAACACCCATCCACCACCCATTTTCAATGCCCTGGCTGAGGGGAAAAAGGTTCTCACCCAAGATTTGAGGGTACATTGCCCCGTCCATCGTCCCTTTGATGCGGTGCAGTTGTCCTGTCTCCTTAGCAGAAAAACACCCCCAAAGCAGAATGTTTCCACCACCATGTTTCACAGTTGGGATGGTGTTCTTGGGGTCATAGGCAGCATTCCTCCTCCTCCAAACACGGCGAGTTGAGTTGATGCCAAAGAGCTGGATTTTGGTCTCCTCTGACCACAACACTTCCCACCAGTCCTCCTCTGCATCATTCAGATGTTCAGTGGCAGACTTCAGACGGGCCTGGACATGTGCTTTCTTGAGCAGAGGGACCGTGCGGGCACTGCAGGATTTCAGTCCTTGTCGGCGTAGTGTGTTACCAATTGTTCTCTTGGTGACTGTGGTCCCAGCTGCCTGGAGATCATTGACAAGATCCTCACGTGTAGTTCTGGGATGATTCCTCACTGTTCTCATGATCATTGACACTCCACGAGGTGAGATCTTGCATGGTGCACCAGACCTAGGGAGACTGACACTTGTTTTGTGTTTCTTCCATTTGTGAATGATTGCACCAACTGTTGTCACCTTCTCACCAAGCTGCTTGGCCATAGTTTGGTAGCCCAGTCCAGCCTTGTGTAGGTCTACCATCTTGTCCCTGACCTCCTTGGACAGCTCTTTGGTCTTTGCCATGGTGGAGAGTTTGGAATCTGATGGTTTGATGGCTCCTGTGGACAGGTGTCTTTTATACAGGTAACAAAATGAGATTAGCAGCACTCCCTTTAAGAGACTGCTTCTAATCTCAGCTTGTTACCTGTATGAAAGAAACCTGGGAGCCAGAAATCCTGCTGAATGATAGGGGATCAAATCCTTCTTTCCCTCATGAACATGCAGATCCGTCATCATTTGTTAGACGCATTTCTGCTGAATTTGTTGTTGTATTCTGTCTCTCAGTGTTACACCGAACATTCCATTGTTAGACCGATCGTTTCTGTGTGAGGGGCGAACATTCCATTGTTAGACCGATCATTTCTGTGTGAGGGGCGAACATTCCATTGTTAGACCGATCATTTCTGTGTGAGGGGCGAACATTCCATTGTTAGACCGATCATTTCTGTATGAGGGGCGAACATTCCATTGTTAGACCGATCATTTCTGTGTGAGGGGCGAACATTCCATTGTTAGACCGATCATTTCTGTGTGAGGGGCGAACATTCCATTGTTAGACCGATCATTTCTGTGTGAGGGGCGAACATTCCATTGTTAGACCGATCATTTCTGTGTGAGGGGCCAACATTCAACATCAGCAGGGGAGCAAATACGCATTTCCTTATGTGTATATATATATATATATATATACATACATACATACATACATACATACATACATACACACACACAGACATACACACACAGGGGCGGACAACTCATGGGGCCCCCGGGCAATAGGGGATCATGGGGCCCCGGTGTCCTTGCCCAAACTCAAAAAAACCTATGGAAAAAGGTAGCAGGGGCATCTCATGGGGCCCCTTACTGACCCCGGGCCCTGGGGCAGTGCCCGAGTTTCCAAATGGTCAGTCCACCCCTGTATACACACACACATACAAATACACACACACATATACATACATACATACACACATATACATACATACACACATACACACACATGCACACACACCCATACATACATACATACATACATACATACATACACGCACACCCCAAGTGCGGTTTTCTCGTGTGGTCTTACCCATGGAAGAATAGGAATCCATCAGCTGTAATATATGGGGAATGACGAGTTTTCCGGAGGCGTGTGAAGATGGTCTACCTTGCAGCAGATGGTCCTCTTCGGCGGCGCCGTCCTCTTCCTCCTCCTCACCGGTCACAGGTGGCGTTTCTGTTGCCATGCCGCCATATTGGTTCACACTGGGAGCAGAACTCCTCCAGCCATAAAAAGCCAGAGAATGCACGCAGCAAAATACGGGATTCAGAATACCCTGAGAACACAAAGCCGGCCATTGTAACTTATCTCCTAACCACCAACACAGCCGGCACGTTGTAGGACAGCGAAAAAAAAAGAAAATTGGATGTTAGTAATGAGAAACCTTCAGAGATCCAGGCTGAGGGTTCAGACATTTCCACATAGGACAGGATCTGACAGGATCTGACACCAAAAACCCAACGCGAAATAGAGCCGTCTTCATAGGACTCCTTGATGGGACTCCAAGGGCTCATCCACATAGGTGCAGCCATCCATAGGCATGCAGGAAGGACGGTCTTCACCTGCCCAGGACCACAGGGGGTCATGCAGGCAACTAGTTATATACTGACAGGCCGCCGGCTGCAAGAACCTGCGTGAGTGCGGATCACAATGCCGCCTGATTGGGTCCTGATCCGTGCGACAGACCGGTGTGGAGGTGTATTCTGGAAGTAGGCGGAGCTCCGTGCAGCCAGCAACCGGTCATTGGTTGCATCATGCCACCTGTGCATCCCGGGGAGGTGAAGACAGTACAATGGTGTGAATGAGGCCTACATCTGAATTCTGGGGTAATAAATCCATCGGTCATGTGACGTCTGCCTGAATCTCAGAGCGATTTGCGGGATTCTTCCATATCTGTGCAGCGATCCAGTGTGAGACTTCCCGGAATAAAGACCGCTCACTGCTTCTCTCTTCTTCAGCAGAGAGACTGGTCCTGGCTCCGCCCCCTCCTGCAGTGGGCGGAGTCTTCTGGAACCCGCCCACAGCTCTGCTCCCCCTCCTTGTGCAGGACTGGTCTAGTCTCCGCCCCCTCCTGCACTGGGTGGAGTCTTCTGGAACCCTCCCACAGCTCAGCTCCCTCGCTTTGCGCAGGAAAACTGGTCTGGTCTCCGCCCCCTCCTGCAGTGGGTGGAGTCTTCTGGAACCCTCCCACAGCTCTGCTCCCTTTCCTTATGCAGGAGGACTGGTCTGGTCTCCGCCCCCCTCCTGCAGTGGGTGGAGTCTTCTGGAACCCTGTCACAGTTCTGCTCCCCCTCCTTGTGCAGGACTGGTCTAGTCTCCGCCCCCTTCTGCAGTGGGTGGAGTATTCTGGAACCCTCCCAGAGCTCAGCTCCCTCGCTTTGCGCAGGAAAACTGGTCTGGTCTCCGCCCCCTCCTGCAGTGGGTGGAGTCTTCTGGAACCCTCCCACAGCTCTGCTCCCTTTCCTTATGCAGGAGGACTGGTCTGGTCTCCGCCCCCCTCCTGCAGTGGGTGGAGTCTTCTGGAACCCTGTCACAGTTCTGCTCCCCCTCCTTGTGCAGGACTGGTCTAGTCTCCGCCCCCTTCTGCAGTGGGTGGAGTATTCTGGAACCCTCCCAGAGCTCAGCTCCCTCGCTTTGCGCAGGAAAACTGGTCTGGTCTCCGCCCCCTCCTGCAGTGGGTGGAGTCTTCTGGAACCCTCCCACAGCTCTGCTCCCTTTCCTTATGCAGGAGGACTGGTCTGGTCTCCGCCCCCCTCCTGCAGTGGGTGGAGTCTTCTGGAACCCTGTCACAGTTCTGCTCCCCCTCCTTGTGCAGGACTGGTCTAGTCTCCGCCCCCTTCTGCAGTGGGTGGAGTATTCTGGAACCCTCCCACAGCTCAGCTCCCTCGCTTTGCGCAGGAGGACTGGTCTGGTCTCCGCCCCCTCCTGCAGTGGGTGGAGTCTTCTGGAACCCTCCCACAGCTCTGCTCCCTCTCCTTGTGCAGGACTGGTCTGGTCTCCGCCCCCCTCCTGCAGTGGGTGGAGTCTTCCTGAACCCTGCCATAGTTCTGCTCCCCCTCCTTGAGCAGGACTGATCTAGTCTCCGCCCCCTCCTGCAGTGGGTGGAATCTTCTGGAACCCTCCCACAGCTCCGCTCCCTCGCTTTCCGCAGGAGGACTGGTCTGGTCTCCGCCCCCTCCTGCAGTGGGTGGAGTCTTCTGGAACCCTCCCACAGCTCTGCTCCCTCTCCTTGTGCAGGACTGGTCTGGTCTCCGCCCCCTCCTGCAGTGGGTGGAGTCTTCTGGAACCCCCCCACAGCTCTGCTCCCTCTCCTTGTGCAGGGGGATTGGTCCGATGATGTCACTGCTACTCTTACAAGGTAATATCTGGGTTTGTACAGGCATGTGGTGCACATGGAGTGGATTTCTATCCTTTGTGATTACTATGGAGTATATATACATACAGATACCCGCATACACACACACGCTATATCCAGTACATCTCCGCGATGTATATACAGGACGCCATGTTTGATCCCATTAGAATGCTGCAAGTGCAGAAAAGTATCCGATGATCTGCGAAAAATCCAGAGAGCTCCTCACCTGCTGGCATTGCCAGTCTTTCCTCAGCTCTATAGCGTGGAGCCGTTCTGTAGTCCAGGGACGTGTTTTGTAGTCCAGCAGAGCCAGGGGCGGACTGACCATCCTGGCACTGCCCGAGGGCCCGGAGTCAGTAGGGGGCCCCATGAGATGCCCCTAGTACCTTTAATAGGCTTTTTTGGGTGTGGTTTGAGTGTGGGTGAGGACACAGGAGCCCCATAATCCCCTATTGCCTGGGGGCCCCATGAGTTCTCAGTCTGCCCCTGAGCAGAGCAGGACTCATCCCGGGGCTGACAACGCTGCCTCTGCTGCATTACAATTCCAGCAAGCGTTGTCAGCCCCGGGATGAGTCCTGCTCTGCTCAGGGGCAGACTATGAACTCATGGGGCCCCCAGGCAATAGGGGATTATGGGGCTCACGAGAGTAGCGGGTATTTTTTTGTACTTGGGATAACACATGGGGGCTGTATGTATCGCAGAGATGTGCTGAGTGACAGGCTGGTTGTCCATCGATAGATCGACTTGTCTACAATCAGCTAGTCCATGCATGGATCGAAGATCGGCCAGTCCCTGCTGAACCAGACACATTTGGATCGATGTAAGGCCGGCTTCTGCTCATTCTATTAAACCCATGAGGGGACCCGCCACAGGCTCAGGTCAGAGGACTACTCCTCCTGTTTCCATTGGTTCTTACCGTAATGACAAAGAGCGTTCGTGCCGCGACTTGTATCTGCCGAGGGGCCTGCGGGGTCCCCAACGCCTCCACCAGAAGCAGCATGAAGTCACACAGGACATTCCCAAGCCAGCTGCAGGTAAAATATCATTCGATTAGCGTGGAAGGTACACAAAGGAATCTGGTTTTAGGGTCAGGATAGAGCTGGGGAGGGACAGCCCGGGGCCACTGTTGGCTGCAGGGGCTCGGGGCCACCATTAGGCAAACCATTGGGTGAAGGCTGAGAGCCATCGTTGGGGGAAGGCCTGAAGCCACCGTTGGGGAAAGGCCTGAAGCCACCGTTGGGGAAAGGCCTGAAGCCACTGTTGGGTGAACCGTTGGGTGAAGGCTCAGAGCCACCTTTGGTTGAAGGCTCGGGGCCACCGTTAGGCCCAGAGCCACCATTGAGGTAAGGGTTGGGACCACCAATAGGTGAACCATTGGGTGAACACCATTGGGGGAAGGCCTGGAGCCACTGTGAAGGCTCAGAGCCACCGTTGGGGGAATGCTCAGAGCCACCGTTGGGCAAACCACTGTGTAAAGGCTTAGAGCCACTGTTGGGGAAGGCCTGGAGCCACCACTGGGCAAACCATCAGGTAAAGGCTCAGAGCCACTGTTGGGGGAAGGCTCAGAGCCACCATTGGGTGAACCATTGAGTGAAGGCTCAGAGACACCATTGGGGGGAAAGCCTGGAGCCACCATCTGTTGGGCAAACCATTAGGTGAAGGCCCAGATCCATCGTTGGGTGACCCATTGGGTGAAGTCTCAGAGCCATTGTTGGAGGAAGGCCCGAAGCCACCATTGGGCGAACCACTGGGTGTAGGCTCAGAGCCACCATTGGGGGAAGGCCTGGAGTCACTGTTAGGCGAACCTTTGGGTGAAGTCTCAGAGCCATTGTTGGAGGAAGGCCCGAAGCCACCATTGGGCGAACCACTGGGTGTAGGCTCAGAGCCACCATTGGGGGAAGGCCTGGAGTCACTGTTAGGCGAACCTTTGGGTGAAAGATCAGAGCCATTGTTGGAGGAAGGCCCGAAGCCACCATTGGGCGTAGGCTCAGAACCACCATTGGGGGAAGGCCTGGAGTCACTGTTGGGCGAACCTTTGGGTGAAGTCTCAGAGCCATTGTTGGGGGAAGGCTCGGGGGCCACCATTAAGAGAAGGTTTAATGTCTTCAACCTTCAGGAGCCATTTGAAGTCCATTACAACAAACACCTTAATTATACCTCCCTTCCCCCAACCTCCACCAAAAGCATCATTACCCCAAAATCTACTTCTTCCCATCAAGTCTCACTGTAGATGAACAAATCATTTTTTGTGAATCTGTTACCTGGAGATCCCGCCAGCAACAGCATTTACTATTGGAGGCCGACAACGCTCAGCCTCTGCCTCCCAGTGAGGCAGCACCGTTGTCAGCCCGCCATGTGCGCTCCTTCAGCTGGCTGTGGGGCTGCAGATCAGCTCATGCATTCTCATTCGCCATGGCGAGAAACAGTGGGGCTAGACGGGCTCTACAGGGAGTATTGGACTTACCAGGCTATGAAGGCCCCATAAACCCCCACAAGGCGTCTACACAGGTTGTGCTTCCTGAAGCGCTCACTGCTGGTATATATCCCACAATGCATCTTCAGGACGGCGGGCACTGCGGGGGACATGGAGGACGAATAATCAGCTCATATCTACAGAAGGGCGGTCATTACAACCCTTCCCATGAAATGCCCCGCGCTCCTCCGGTCATAGAACATGCTACCACAGTATAGACCCATGGACTCAAAGCAGGCCACACCCACCAGAATAAACCCCACCCATTACCATCAAAACCATACTCCCCTCCAGGTGATCTGTGCCTAGGGTAGGTCGAACGTGTGTGGGGGGGGGGGGGGGCACACGGTCCGTGTGATTTATGTATTAAGGGAAGGACAGGCGGTCCGTGTGATTCAGGGACGGTCAGACGGTCCGTGTGATTCAGGGACGGACAGGCGGTCCGTGTGATTCAGGGACGGACAGGCGGTCCGTGTGATTCAGGGACGGACAGGCGGTCCGTGTGATTCAGGGACGGACAGGCGGTCCGTGTGATTCAGGGACGGACAGGCGGTCCGTGTGATTCAGGGACGGACAGGCGGTCCGTGTGATTCAGGGACGGACAGGCGGTCCGTGTGATTCAGGGACGGACAGACGGTCCGTGTGATTCAGGGACGGACGGACGGGGGCCTGCACTCACACCGGGACGGGGGCCTGCACTCACACCGGGACGGGGGCCTGCACTCACACCGGGACGGGGGCCTGCACTCACACCGGGACGGGGGCCTGCACTCACACCGGGACGGGGGCCTGCACTCACACCGGGACGGGGGCCTGCACTCACACCGGGACGGGGGCCTGCACTCACACCGGGACGGGGGCCTGCACTCACACCGGGACGGGGGCCTGCACTCACACCGGGACGGGGGCCGCACTCACACCGGGACGGGGGCCGCACTCCACATCTGCTCCATTACAGAGGAGCTCTCTTACCGCTCACCACGGCTCTTCTCAGCAGGACGGGGCTCCCGAGGAGCGCAAGGAGCAGAGGGATGTACAGGGCCACATCATGGAACAGCACAAGGCCTTGTGTAGAGTCACACCTGGGAACACGAGACAGGCTCAGTACACATCTCACAGAGGCACAGCTCATCAATATATAATACAGCTCATCAATACATACCACAGCTCATCAATACATCCCACAGCTCATCAATACATGCCACAGCTCATCAATATATAATACAGCTCATCAATACATACCACAGCTCATCAATATATAATACAGCTCATCAATACATACCACAGCTCATCAATACATACCACAGCTCATCAATATATGCCACAGCTCATCAATATATAATACAGCTCATCAATATAGAATACAGCTCAGCAATACATCCCACAGCTCATCAATATATAATACAGCTCAGCAATACATCCCACAGCTCATCAATATATAATACAGCTCAGCAATACATCCCACAGCTCATCAATATATAATACAGCTCAGCAATACATCCCACAGCTCATCAATATATAATACAGCTCAGCAATACATACCACAGCTCATCAATACATAATACAGCTCATCAATACATAATATAGCACATCAATACATGCCACAGCTCATCAATATATACCACAGCTCATCAATATATAATACAGCTCATCAATACATACCACAGCTCATCAATATATGCCACAGCTCATCAATATATGCCACAGCTCATCAATATATAATACAGCTCATCAATATATACCACAGCTCATCAATATAGCTCATCAATATATAATACAGCTCATCAATATATAATACAGCTCATCAATATATAATACAGCTCATCAATACATACCACAGCTCATCAATATATAATACAGCTCATCAATACATACCACAGCTCATCAATATATAATACAGCTCATCAATACATACCACAGCTCATCAATACATACCACAGCTCATCAATACATACCACAGCTCATCAATACATCCCACAGCTCATCAATATATAATACAGCTCATCAATATATAATACAGCTCATCAATATATAATACAGCTCATCAATACATACCACAGCTCATCAATATATGCCACAGCTCATCAATATATAATACAGCTCATCAATACATCCCACAGCTCATCAATATATAATACAGCTCATCAATATATAATACAGCTCATCAATACATAGAACATACAAATGGGACAGGTGACAATAGGGAGATGGGTTAATTAGCAGCACGCAGACAGGAGGAGAGAGCAGAGTGAGAGCGAGGACCTGCTTCACCTTTCACCTCACAGTCACAGGCTGGGGGCGGGTCCAGGATGACCTGGGCTCAGAGGATGTGGATTGAACAATGGCGGCCATCAGACTGAGGACATCTAGTGGCAGAAAAGAATGTTGCAGGGGAATACCTCTGGATTGAAGGTGATTATTGCAGCAAACGTCCAGCGAGTCATTTGTTCCGTGACTCCGGAGGCGGTTCCGTTGGAGTTTCCCTGCTTCTCAGAGGCTGCCAGGACATGCTAGGAGAGCCCCGCCCCCGGCCTGAGCCGCTCCATCGGGATGGATGGATGGGGCTGCTGAGAGCTGAGCGGATATGGGCTCACGTTCCACAACTAATCACATACAAAGTCCCAGTCATGTCTCCTGCCAGATCCGGCACATCGCACAGATTCCTCCTCCTTTACAGATATTACAGAAGACAGACACGGGGTTGTGTGTGTTCAGCAGGCGCAGATTGCACTGTCTGTTATATGGAGAAGTGGGGGAGGGGGCACACCCGACATTTCATCTCAGGCATTAATACTGACACTGACCCCCAATATGGAGGGAGGAGACACAATACCGCCACTGACCCCCCAATATGGAGGGAGGGGACACAATACCGCCACTGACCCCCAATATGGAGGGAGGGGACCTAATACCGCCACTGACCCCCAATGTGGAGGGAGGGGACATAATACCGCCACTGACCCCCAATGTGGAGGGAGGGGACATAATACCGCCACTGACCCCCAATAGGGAGGGGACACAATACCGCCACTGACCCATAATACCGCCACTGACCCCCAATAGGGAGGGGACACAATACCGCCACTGACCCCCAATAGGGAGGGGACACAATACCGCCACTGACCCCCAATAGGGAGGGAGGGGACATAATACCACCACTGACCCCCAATAGGGAGGGGACACAATACCGCCACTGACCCCCAATAGGGAGGGAGGGGACACAATACCGCCACTGACCCCCAATAGGGAGGGAGGGGACACAATACCGCCACTGACCCCCAATATGGAGGGAGGGGACACAATACCGCCACTGACCCCCAATAGGGAGAGAGGGGACATAATACCGCCACTGACCCCCAATAGGGAGGGAGGGGACACAATACCGCCACTGACCCCCAATATGGAGGGAGGGGACACAATACCGCCACTGACCCCCAATAGGGAGAGAGGGGACATAATACTGCCACTGACACCAATGTTGGGGGTTATTATTGCCTCCACTGACACCAATGTTTGGGGTTAAGGCATCCACTGACACCAATGCTGGGGGTTATTATTTCCTTCACTGACACCAATGTTGGGGGTTATTATTGCATCCACTGACACCAATGCTGGGGGTTATTATTGCATCCACTGACACCAATGCTGGGGGTTATTATTGCATCCACTGACACCAATGCTGGGGGTTATTATTGCATCCACTGACACCAATGCTGGGGGTTATTATTGCCTCCACTGACACCAATGTTGGGGGTTATTATTGCGTCCACTGATACCAATGTTGGGGGTTATTATTGCGTCCACTGATACCAATGTTGGGGGTTATTATTGCGTCCACTGATACCAATGCTGGGGGTTATTGCGTCCACTGACACCACTGATACACACATGCCGCCAAAAGGCTGAACTTAGATTTCCAGGTCGCTTCAACAGCTGAAACATCCACACAGGAGCGTTCACTCCGGAGACGAGGACGATCCAGAAATCACGGAGAGTTCACACCGCAGTCCCATACATTGTACAGAGAACGAAGGCAGTAACCTGGAGGGGGCGCTGCGTCCGCACATCACAGAGACACCTGAGCCCCATCTTCTCATACAATGTACATTTGGCCATACGTTGTATCAATCTTCCCTGCGTTCTCCGGGATCGATTCCCCGCATTCCTCATCATTCTATTCCTATACTGCCCCCTACTGACCAAGGAGATGTGACTGCCTCCATCTGACACTCCATGTCACCCACCCACGAGATATACATTCACCTCCCGCTTGTCTTACCAATGATAGGAAGAGGCTCCGACTGACATTTTCTACCACCAACTGCCATCCTTTATGTACGAAATCCACCGAGTCGGGCGGAGACGTCATACAGAGCGCACAGAGATCCCCCCTCGTGTCCACAACACTTTTGATCGCGTGAACAAACAGTCTATAGCGTGTTTTTTACAGAAAATATTTTATTTTGGAGGGGGGGGAGGGGGGGGGACATGTGACGCACCACAAAAATACAGCTTACTACCAGGGGCAGACTGACCATTTGGAAACTCAGGCACTGCCCAAGGGCCCAGGGTCAGTAGGGGGCCCCATGAGATGCCCCTGGTACCTTTTTCATAGGCTTTTTTTAAGTTTGGGCAAGGACACAGGGGCCCCATGATCCCCTATTGCCCGGGGGCCCCCATGAGTTGTCAGTCCGCCCCTGCTTACTATACTGAAAATCTCTGACTCTGCACCCCTTTTATATTACCAGTCAGAGTAGAGCTGAACGTTTGCCCCCATTTTGGGGTGGTGGTGGTGGGGGGCGGTTTATAAACCCTTTAAAAGGTTGTTTGCCATCTGTGTCCCCATTGGGGAGATTTCCCTTCACCTCCTGTCTCATAGCCAAAACAGGAAGTGGAAGGAAATCCCTCCAGAGTGCAAGAATCCCAGAACTAGTGTCCCCATTGGAAGATTCCTGTTCTGGGGACAACCCAAAGTCCATAATAGAGAGGGGGAATCTCCCTATTGGAGGCACTAAACACCTGACAGGGGTGTCTAATCCCTCCCCACTCCACCCCTTTACTTCTACTTTCAGCACACCGGACAACTTCTGGGAGGGAACGAGGGACACCTATTACCAAAAGTACGTAGGCATAAGACACACCCCCTTAAAGATCAGAGACCTATGCTTTAAATCAGGGGTCTCCAAACTATGGCCCCCCAGCTGTTGAAGTACTACAAGTCCCATCATGCCTCTGTGAGTCTTGCCTGTGGCTATCAGAGTCTTGAAGGCCTCATGGGACTTGCAGTTCCTCAACACCTGGAAGACCATAATTTGGAGACCCCTGTTCTAGACCATGGAGCCTGTCTTCTCCTTTGTCCATCTTCTAGACCATGGAGCCTGTCTTCTCCTTTGTCCATCTTCTAGACCATGGCGTCTGTCTTCTCCTTTGTCCATCTCTTAGACCACGGGGTCTGTCCATCTCATAGACCACGGGGTCTGTCCATCTCATAGACCACGGGGTCTGTCCATCTCATAGACCACGGGGTCTGTCCATCTCATAGACCACGGGGTCTGTCCATCTCATAGACCACGGGGTCTGTCTTCTCCTTTGTCCATCTCATAGACCATGGGGTCTGTCTTCTCCTTTGTCCATCTCATAGACCACGGCGTCTGTCTTCTCCTTTGTCCATCTCATAGACCATGGGGTCTGTCTTCTCCTTTGTCCATCTCATAGACCATGGGGTCTGTCTTCTCCTTTGTCCATCTCATAGATCATGGCGTCTGTCTTCTCCTTTGTCCATCTTCTACTCCTTTGTCCATCTTCTAGAGTAGACCATGGCGTCTGTCTTCTCCTTTGTCCATCTTCTAGACCATGGCGTCTGTCTTCTCCTTTGTCCATCTTCTAGACCATGGCGTCTGTCTTCTCCTTTGTCCATCTTCTAGACCATGGCGTCTGTCTTCTCCTTTGTCCATCTTCTAGACCATGGCGTCTGTCTTCTCCTTTGTCCATCTTCTAGTCTATGGCATCTGTCTTCTCAGTCTATCGCTGAGAAACGCTTTTTGAAAGATAAAAAATGTGTTTTATAGATCAGACCAAACGAAGGACAAATAAGGACAGAGGGACTTTGTTCAACAGCAGGGACAGTTCCTCAAAATCAGGTAGCTATGCTTTAAGTCTGGGGTCTTCAAACTATGGCCTTCAAGCTTTTGAGGTACTACAAGTCCCATCATGCCTGTGAGCCTTGCCTGTGGCTATCAGAGTCTTGAAGGCCTCATGGGACTTGCAGTTCAACACCTGGAAGACCATAGTTTGGAGACCCCTGTTATTCTCAGATTCACAAGAAGGGAGAATGTCACCGGCATGCCGAGGATCCCCAGTATGGGTCCAAAAGGTTTAATGATCAGATAGTTACAGCAAGGCAACGCTTTGGAGTCTCGCAAAACCCCTTCATCAGCCATGTGACCCCCGCAGGACCCCTTCATCAGGCATGTGACCCCCGCAGGACCCCTTCATCAGCCATGTGACCCCTGCAGGACCCCTTCATCAGGCATGTGACCCCAGCAGGAACCCTTCATCAGGCATGTGTCCACAAGAACACGCATGTTAGTACAGTATTGCCGTCTATAGAAAGAACTTTCAATTTGGTGCCTTCATAAAAAAGCAATACATATTAATGACTAGAGCAGCCTTCCCCGACCTTCCTACCATGGAGGAACCCTTGAAATAACTTTCAGGGTTCAGAGAACCCCCCACTAAAAGGACTAGCTCTACAACTCACAGTTCAGAACTGTCAGAACCCCCTTAGCTTCAAAGATCCATAGTGTCAGTGGGAACCTGAGTGGATAAAATGGCTCATTGCTCTGGGAACCCCTACAAACTCTGGAGGAACTCCATGGAACCATTGGCTGAGAAGGGCTGCTCTAGAGATCCTACTTACCTTTGTTCAGATGGAATCATCATGAGGAGGCCATGGAGGACCATGAGGCTAGAAGCTCCCCAACACAAGAACGTCAACAGTCTTCCAAACCTGAGCAGAGAAGACACAACAACATCTACACATAATGGGGACACGGGACATAGAACAACATTCCGGTCAGATCTGAACACATGACAATAACTTCAACATCTCTTTGTAGGCAAGCTGGAGAACATGCATGATATAGGAGTGTGGTGGTGGAACCTCTTCCATCCATGTTCCCCTCCTTGGACATAAGTTGTATAAAACAGGGAGCTGCCCAAAGATTTGATGGAATTGTCCACATTACAGCTGTTGAGGGGTGAGGGGTTACATTGTCATTGGGGTGGAGGAACTCCGGACTCGTACATCAGATATTACATTGTCATTGGGGTGGAGGAGCTCCAGACTCGTACATCAGATATTACATAGTCGTTGTGGTGGAGGAGCTCCGGACTCGTACATCAGATATTACATAGTCGTTGTGGTGGAGGAGCTCCGGACTCGTACATCAGATATTACATAGTCGTTGTGGTGGAGGAACTCCGGACTCGTACATCAGATATTACATTGTCATTGGGGTGGAGGAGCTCCGGAATCGTACATCAGATATTACATTGTCATTGGGGTGGAGGAGCTCCGGAATCGTACATCAGATATTACACTGTCATTGGGGTGGAGGAGCTCCGGACTCGTACATCAGATATTACACTGTCATTGGGGTGGAGGAGCTCCGGACTCGTACATCAGATATTACACTGTCATTGGGGTGGAGGAGCTCCGGACTCGTACATCAGTTATTACACTGTCATTGGGGTGGAGGAGCTCCGGACTCGTACATCAGATATTACATTGTCATTGGGGTGGAGGAACTCCGGACTCGTACATCTATCAGATATTACATTGTGGTTGTGGTGGAGGCGCTCCGGACTCGTACAACAGTTATTATATTGTCATTGGGGTGGAGGAGCTCCGGACTAGTACATCTATCAGGCATTACATTGTCATTGGGGTGGAGGAGCTCCGGACTCGCACATCAGATATTACATTGTCATTGGGGTGGAGGAGCTCCGGACTCGTACAGATATTGCATTCTCATTCGGGTGGAGGAGCTCCGGACTCGTACATCAGATATTACATTGTCATTGGGATGGAGGAGCTCCGGACTCGTACAACAGATATTAAATTGTCATTGGGGTGGAGAAGCTCCAGAATCATACATCAGATATTACATTGTCATTGGGGTGGAGGAGCTCCGGAATCGTACATCAAATATTAAATTGTCATTGGGATGGAGGAGCTCCGGACTCGTAAATTTATCAGATATTACATTGTCATTGGGGTGGAGGAGCTCCGGACTCGTACATCTATCAGATATTACATTGTCAGTGGAGTGGAGGAGCTCCGGACTCGTACATCAGATATTACATTGTCAATGGAGTGGAGGAGCTCCGGACTCGTACATCAGATATTACATTGTCATTGGGGTGGAGGAGCTCCGGACTCGTACATCAGATATTACATTGTCATTGGGGTGGAGGAGCTCCGGACTCGTACATCAGATATTACATTGTCATTGGGGTGGAGGAGCTCCGGACTCGTACATCAGATACTTCATTGTCATTGGGGTGGAGGAGCTCCGGACACGTACATCAGATACTACATTGTCATTGGGGTGGAGGAGCTCCGGACTCGTACATCAGATATTACATTGTCATTGGTGTGGAGGAGCTCCGGACTCGTACATCAGATATTACATTGTCATTGGGGTGGAGTAGCTCCGGACTGGTAAAGATATTACATTGTCATTGGGGTGGAGGAGCTCCGGACTCGTACATCAGATATTACATTGTCATTGGGGTGGAGGAGCTCCGGACTCGTACATCAGATATTACATTGTCGTCATTGGGGTGGAGAAGCTCCGGACTCATACATCAGATATTACATTGTCATTGGGGTGGAGTAGCTCCGGACTCGTATATCGGATATTACATTGTCATTGGGGTGGAGGAGCTCCGCACTCGTATATCGGATATTACATTGTCATTGGGGTGGAGGAGCTCCGGACTCATACATCAGATATTCCATTGTCATTGGGGTGGAGGAACTCCGGACTCGTACATCAGATATTACATTGTCATTGGGGTGGAGGAGCTCCGGACTCGTACATCAGATATTACATTGTCATTGGAGTGGAGGAGCTCCGGACTCGTACTTTAGATATTACATTGTCATTGGGGTGGAGGAGCTCCGGACTCGCACATCAGATATTACATTGACATTGGGGTGGTGGAGCTCCGGACTGGTACATCAGATATTACATTGTCATTGGGGTGGAGGAGCTCCGGACTCGTACATCAGATATTACATTGACATTGGGGTGGTGGAGCTCCGGACTGGTACATCAGATATTACATTGACATTGGGGTGGAGGAGCTCCGGACTCGTATATCGGATATTACATTGTCATTGGGGTGGAGGAGCTCCAGACTCGAACATCAGATATTCCATTGTCATTGGGGTGGAAGAGCTCCGGACTCGTACATCAGATATTCCATTGTCATTGGGGTGGAGGAGCTCCGGACTCGTGCTTTAGATATTACATTGTCATTGGGGTGGAGGAGCTCCGGACTCGTATATCGGATATTACATTGTCATTGGGGTGGAGGAGCTCCAGACTCGAACATCAGATATTCCATTGTCATTGGGGTGGAAGAGCTCCGGACTCGTACATCAGATATTCCATTGTCATTGGGGTGGAGGAGCTCCGCACTCGTGCTTTAGATATTACATTGTCATTGGGGTGGAGGAGCTCCGGACTCGTACATCAGATATTACATTGACATTGGGGTGGTGGAGCTCCGGACTGGTACATCAGATATTACATTGACATTGGGGTGGAGGAGCTCTGGACTCGTACATCAGATATTACATTGTCATTGGGGTGGAAGAGCTCCGGAATCTTACATCAGATATTACATTGTCATTGGGGTGGAGGAGCTCCGGACTCGTACATCAGATATTACATTGTCATTGGGGTGGAGGAGCTCCGGACTCGTACATCAGATATTACATTGTCATTGGGGTGGAGGAGCTCCGGACTCGTACATCAGATTACATTGTCATTGGGTGGAGGAGCTCCGGACTCGTACAGATATTACATTGTCATTGGGTGGAGGAGCTCCGGAATCATTCATCTATCAGATATTACATTGTCATTGGGGTGGAGGAGCTCCGGACTGGTACAGATATTACATTGACATTGGGGTGGAGGAGCTCCGGACTCGTACATCAGATATTACATTTATTTGGGGGGGGGGGGGGAGGAGCTCCGGAATCGTACATCTATCAGATATTACATTGTCATTGGGGTGGAGGAGCTCCGGACTCGTACATCAGATATTCCATTTTCAATGGGGTGAAGGAGCTCCTGAATCGTACATCAGATATTACATTGACATTGGGGTGGAGGAGCTCCGGACTCGTACAGATATTACATTGTCATTGGGGTGGAGGAGCTCCGGACTCGTACAGATATTACATTGTCATTGGGGTGGAGGAGCTCCGGACTCGTACATCAGATATTGTCATTTGGGTGGAGGAGCTCCAGACTCGTACATCAGATATTACATTGACATTGGGATGGAGGAGCTCTGGACTCGTACATCTATCAGATATTACATTGTTATTGGGGTGGAGGAGATCCGGAATAGTACATCTGATATTACATTGTCATTGGGGTGGAGGAGCTCCAGAATCGTACATAAGATATTACATTGTCATTGGGGTGGAGGAGCTCCAGAATCGTACATCAGATATTACATTGTCATTGTGGTGGAGGAGCTCCGGACTCGTACATCAGATATTACATTGTCATTGGGTGGAGGAGCTCCGGACTCGTACAGATATTACATTGTCATTGGGGTGGAGGAGCTCCGGACTTGTACTTCAGATACTACATTGTTATTGGGGTGGAGGAGATCCGGAATAGTACATCTGATATTTCATTGTCATTGGGGTGGAGGAGCTCCGGACTCGTACATCATATATTACATTGTCATTGGGGTGGAGGAGCTCCGGACTCGTACATCAGATATTACATTGACATTGGGGTGGAGGAGCTCCGGACTCGTACATCATATATTACATTGTCATTGGGGTGGAGGAGCTCCGGACTCGTACATCAGATATTACATTGTCATTGGGTTGGAGGAGCTCCGGAATCGTACATCTATCAGATATTACATTGTCATTGGAGTGGAGGAGCTCCGGACTCGTACATCAGATATTACATTGTCATTGTGATGGAGGAGCTCCGGACTCGTACATCTATCAGATATTACATTGTCATTGGGGTGGAGGAGCTCCGGACTCGTACATCAGATATTACATTGTCATTGGGAAGGAGGAGCTCCGGACTCGTACATCAGATATTACATTGTCATTGGGGTGGAGGAGCTCCGGACTCGTACATCAGATATTACATTGTCATTGGGGTGGAGGAGCTCCGGAATCGTACATCAGATATTACATTGTCATTGGGGTGGAGGAGCTCCAGAATCGTACATCAGATATTACATTGTCATTGGGGTGGAGGAGCTCCGGACTGGTACATCTATCAGATATTACATTGTTATTGGGGTGGAGGAGATCCGGAATAGTACATCTGATATTACATTGTCATTGGGAAGGAGGAGCTCCGGACTTGTAAATCAGATATTACATTGTCATTGGGGTGGAGGAGCTCCGGACTCGTACATCTGATATTACATTGTCATTGGGGTGGAGGAGCTCCGGACTCGTGCATTATCAGATATTATATTGTCATTGGGGTGGAGGAGCTCTGGACTCATACATCAAATATTATATTGTCATTGGGGTGGAGGAGCTCCAGGCTCGTACATCAGGTATTACATTGTCATTGGGTGGAGGAGCTCCGGACTCACACATCTGTCAGATATTACATTGTCATTGGGGTGGAGGAGCTCCTGACTCGTACAGATATTACATTGTCATTGGGGTGGAGGAGCTCCGGACTAGTATAGATATTACATTGTCATTGAGGTGGAGGAGCTCCGGACTCGTGCATCAGATATTACATTGTCATTGGGGTGGAGAAGCTCCGGAATCGTGCATCAGATATTACATTGCCCATTGGGGTGGAGGAGCTCCGGAATCGTGCATCAGATATTACATTGTCATTGGGGTGGAGGAGCTCCGGACTCGTACATCAGATATTACCATTGTTATTGGGGTGGAGGAGCTCCGGAATCGTACATCAGATATTACATTGTTATTGGGGTGGAGGAGCTCCGGATTCATAAATCAGATATTCCATTGTCATTCGGGTGAAGGAGCTCCGGGCTCGTAAATCAGATATTACATTGTTATTGGGGTGGAGGAGCTCCGGACTCGTAAATCAGATATTACATTGTTATTGGGGTGGAGGAGCTCCGGACTCGTAAATCAGATATTACATTGTTATTGGGGTGGAGGAGCTCCGGACTCGTACATCAGATATTACATTGTCATTGGGGTGGAGGAGCTTCGGAATCGTACAGATATCACATTGTCATTGGGGTGGAGGTGCTCCAGACTCGTACATCAGATATTAAATTGTCATTGGGGTGGAGGAGCTCCGGACTGGTACATCAGATATTACATTTTTATTGGGGTGGAGGAACTCCGGACTCGTACATCAGATATTACATTGTCATTGGGGTGGAGGAGCTCCGGACTAGTACATCTGATATTACATTGTCACTGGGGTGGAGGAGCTCCGGAATCGTACTGATATCACATTGTCATTGGGGTGGAGGAGCTCCGGACTCGTACATCAGATATTACATTGTCATTGGGGAGGAGGAGCTCCAGAATCGTACATCAGATATTACATTGTCATTGGGGTGGAGGTGCTCCGGACTGGTACAGATATTACATTGTCATTGGGGTGGAGGAGCTCCGGATTCGTACATCAGATATTACATTTATATTGGGGTGGAGGAGCTCCGGACTGGTACAGATATTACATTGTCATTGGGGTGGAGGAGCTCCGGAATCGTACATCAGATATTACATTGTCATTGGGGTGGAGGAGCTCCGGACTGGTACAGATATTACATTGTCATTGGGGTGGAGGAGCTCCGGAATCGTACATCAGATATTACATTGTCATTGGGGTGGAGGAGCTCCGGACTGGTACAGATATTACATTGTCATTGGGGTGGAGGAGCTCCGGAATCGTACATCAGATATTACATTGTCATTGGGGTGGAGGAGCTCCGGACTGGTACAGATATTACATTGTCATTGGGGTGGAGGAGCTCCGGAATCGTACATCAGATATTACATTGTCATTGGGTGGAGGAGCTCCGGACTCGTACAGATATTACATTGTCATTGGGGTGGAGGAGCTCCAGACTCGTACATCTGTCAGATATTACATTGTCATTTGGGTGGAGGAGCTCCGGAGACTTGTACTTCAGATACTACATTGTTATTGGGGTGGAGGAGATCCGGAATAGTACATCTGATATTTCATTGTCATTGGGGTGGAGGAGCTCCGGACTCGTACAGATATTACATTGTCATTGGGGTGGAGGAGCTCCAGTATCGTACATCAGATATTACATTGACATTGGGGTGGAGGAGCTCCGGACTCGTACATCAGATATTACATTGACATTGGGGTGGAGGAGCTCCGGACTCGTACATCAGATATTACATTGACATTGGGGCGGAGGAGCTCCGGAATCGTACATCAGGTATTACACTGTCATTGGGGTGGAGGAGCTCCGGAATCGTACATCAGATATTACATTGTCATTGGAGTGGAGGAGCTCCGGACTCGTACTTTAGATACTACATTGTTATTGGGGTGGAGGAGATCCGGAATAGTACATCTGATATTTCATTGTCATTGGGGTGGAGGAGCTCCGGACTCGTACAGATATTACATTGTCATTGGGGTGGAGGAGCTCCAGTATCGTACATCAGATATTACATTGACATTGGGGTGGAGGAGCTCCGGACTCGTACATCAGATATTACATTGACATTGGGGTGGAGGAGCTCCGGACTCGTACATCAGATATTACATTGACATTGGGGCGGAGGAGCTCCGGAATCGTACATCAGGTATTACACTGTCATTGGGGTGGAGGAGCTCCAGACTCGTACATCAGATATTACATTGTCATTGGAGTGGAGGAGCTCCGGACTCGTACTTTAGATATTACATTGTCATTGGAGTGGAGGAGCTCCGGACTCGTACATCATATATTACATTGTCATTGGGTTGGAGGAGCTCTGGAATTGTACATCTATCAGATATTACATTGTCATTAGGGTGGAGGAGCTCCGGACTCGTCCATCAAATATTACATTGTCATTGGGGTGGAGGAGCTCCGGACTCGTATACAAGATATTACATTGTCATTGGGGTGGAGGAGCTCCGGACTCGTATACAAGATATTACATTGTCATTGGGGTGGAGGAGCTCCGGACTCGTACATCAGATATTACATTGTCATTGGGGTGGAGGAGCTCCGGACTCGTATATCAGATATTACATTGTCATTGGGGTGGAGGAGCTCCAGACTCGTACATCAGATGTTACATTGTCATTGGGGTGGAGGAGCTCGTGATTCGTACATCAGATATTATATTGTCATTGGGGTGGAGGAGCTCCGGACTCGTACATCAGATATTACATTGTCATTGGGGTGGAGGAGCTCCGGAATCGTACATCAGGTATTACATTGTCATTGGAGTGGAGGAGTTCCGTACTTGTACATCTATCAATAATTACATTGTCATTGGGGTGGAGGAGCTCCGGACTCGTACAGATATTACATTTTCATTGGAGTGGAGGAGCTCCGGATTCGTACATCAGATATTACATTGTCATTGGGGTGGAGGAGCTCCGGACTCGTACATCAGATATTACATTGTCATTGGGGTGGAGGAGCTCCGGACTCGTACATCAGATATTACATTGTCATTGGAGTGGAGGAGCTCCGGACTCGTACATCATATGTTATCTCCGGGGAAACAATCTGGTTGGACATTTCTGCCCCATGTGACTCTGGTGGCCATCTTGGGTCAGGCAGAGTCTATCTAAGCCCCTGGCTCCGAGGCTCGGTGTGGATTCTGGGAGAGGTCAGTGCAGGGAGAGTGACTAGAGGTAGGGAAAGGTTCTAGATGAGTCGGGATAGGCAACTTCCTGTACCCCCTCCCCCCCCCCCCCTTCCAGTGTATATCCAGTGATGGAGACCCTCACATTACACACCGACCTGAGATTGTCTGATACGTCTGTACCCCGGGTGGCCAAAATCCTCGTCATGTCAGCCAGCGGCAGCTGCAGGGGAGAGTTCCCTCAACCACCGCTAAAGCCTGGGGTGGTGACATCACTCATAGCCACACCCTCTGTTGGTGCTCCCTCCTGTACCATCGTCGGTGCTCCCCCCTCTCCGTCGTCTGTGCTCCCCCCTCTCCGTCGCCTGTGCTCCCCCCTCTCCGTCGCCTGTGCTCCCCCCTCTCCGTCGCCTGTGCTCCTCCCTCTCCCATCGTCGGTGCTCCCTTTTCTCCATTATTGGTACTCCCCTCTCTGCTTTTGGAGCTCCCACGACGAAGAGAAGGGAGCACCGATGACGAAAAGGAGGGAGCACAGACGACGGAGAGGGGGGGAGCACCGACGACGGAGAGGGGGGGAGCACCGACGACGGAGAGGGGGGGAGCACCGACGACGGAGAGGGGGGGAGCACCGACGACGGAGAGGGGGGGAGCACCGATGAGGAGGTGCTCCCTCCTCCTCCGTCGTCGGTGCCCTTCCCTCTCCGTCGTCGGTGCTCCCCCCTCTACCGTCGCCGGTGCTCCCTCCCAGACGCGGACTGACCATTTGGAAACTTGGGCACTGCTCGAGGGCCCGGGGTCAGTAGGGGGCCCCATGAGATGCCCCTGGTACCATTTTCATAGGCTATTTTGAGTTTGGGCAAGGACACAGGGGCCCCATGATCCCCTATTGCCCGGGGGGCCCCATGAGTTGTCAGTCCGCCCCTGCTCCCTCCTCTCCCCTGCAACTGCTTATTGACACCAGGGGGCCGAATCATGTGACCAGACTGGAGTTACATATAGAGCGGAGGTGATCGGAGGGGCGGGGGAGGGGCGTTGTTCGGACATGTTAGGTGTAGGTTGGAATTCTACTTTAATAATCACATTTTCTCGGACGGACGCTGGCTCAGGCCGACCATCCAGCCACGTTCTCGGGGGACCGCCAGAGAGAACAATAGTGTCCATGTCAAGGCCTAACGGTCCATTATACATTTATATTCTATAACCTTCCTATGAAGAGCGATACACAGAAATCATAACCTGTATTCAGAGGAACCTCACCTCCCGGGGGGGCTGGGACTGAGCAGCTGAGCGACCTCCAGGGACGAGCAGAAAAAGGCCCAAAACAGCAGACAGGAGAAGTAATGGATCCACGTCTGAGGACAGAGAGGAAGGATTAGTGTCTGGTACTGAGGTCCGGTACTGAGGTCCGGTACTGAGGTCCGATACTGAGGTCCGATACTGGTACTGAGGTCTGGTACTGATACTGAGGTCCGGTACTGAGGTCCGATACTGGTACTGAGGTCCGGTACTGAGGTCCGGTACTGAGGTCCGGTACTGAGGTCCGGTACTGAGGTCCGGTACTGAGGTCCGGTACTGGTACTGAGGTCCGATACTGAGGTCCGGTACTGAGGTCCGGTACTGAGGTCCAGTACTGATACTGAGGTCCGGTACTGGTACTGAGGTCCGATACTGGTACTGAGGTCCGGTACTGACACTGAGGTCTGGTACTGACACTGAGGTCCGGTACTGAGGTCCGGTACTGAGGTCCGGTACTGAGGTCCGGTACTGAGGTCCGGTACTGAGGTCCGGTACTGAGGTCCGGTACTGAGGTCCGGTACTGAGGTCCGGTACTGATACTGAGGTCTGATACTGGTACTGAGGTCTGGTACTGACACTGAGGTCCGGTACTGAGGTCCGGTACTGAGGTCCGGTACTGAGGTCCGGTACTGAGGTCTGATACTGGTACTGAGGTCTGGTACTGACACTGAGGTCCGGTACTGAGGTCCGGTACTGAGGTCCGGTACTGGTACTGAGGTCTGATACTGGTACTGAGGTCTGATACTGATACTGAGGTCTGATACTGATACTGAGGTCTGATACTGGTACTGAGGTCTGGTACTGGTACTGAGGTCCGATACTGAGGTCCGATACTGAGGTCCGATACTGGTACTGAGGTCCGGTACTGAGGTCCGGTACTGAGGTCCGGTACTGAGGTCCGGTACTGAGGTCCGGTACTGAGGTCCGGTACTGAGGTCCGGTACTGATACTGAGGTCTGATACTGGTACTGAGGTCTGATACTGGTACTGAGGTCCGATACTGGTACTGAGGTCCGGTACTGGTACTGAGGTCCGGTACTGAGGTCCGATACTGAGGTGCGGTACTGAGGCGCGGTACTGAGGTGCGGTACTGAGGTCCGGTACTGAGGTCCGGTACTGAGGTCCGGTACTGAGGTCCGGTACTGAGGTCCGGTACTGATACTGAGGTCTGATACTGGTACTGAGGTCTGATACTGGTACTGAGGTCCGGTACTGAGGTCCGGTACTGAGGTCCGGTACTGAGGTCCGGTACTGAGGTCCGGTACTGGTACTGAGGTCTGGTACTGGTACTGAGGTCCGGTACTGAGGTCCGGTACTGAGGTCCGGTACTGAGGTCCGGTACTGAGGTCCGGTACTGAGGTCCGGTACTGAGGTCCGGTACTGAGGTCCGGTACTGATACTGAGGTCTGATACTGGTACTGAGGTCCGGTACTGATACTGAGTACTGATACCGAAGCCTCGAAACGGAAGCCTCTGATTGGTTGTACAGAACTGCGCCCCCGAATGGAGGAGATTGGAGGGATCACTGAATACAACTCACCGAGAGGAGGATACAGAGGAGACGAGACGGCCAATAGTGCTGATCAGAGAGGAACCCGGGAAGACTCAGCCAGAGGATGGAATGTACCAAGAATCCTGAGAGAGGAGAACAGAGATCAGAGAGCCACACAAACATCAATCATCACCTCCGACATCCACCAATGGGATCAGAGATCGAACAATCCGCAGGAGAGACTGAGCATCCCCCCCCCCCTCCCCGACTACCCAACTCTGACCCCCTCCACTTATTGTGATCATCATCTCCTGTACTGTGTCTGCAGTCTCTGGTGATCCCCCGGACTGTGTCCGCAGTCTCTGGTCATCTCCTGTACTGTGTCCGCAGTCTCCGGTCATCTCCTGTACTATGTCCGCAGTCTCCGGTCATCTCCTGTACTATGTCCGCAGTCTCCGGTCATCTCCTGTACTGTGTCCGCAGTCTCCGGTCATCTCCTGTACTATGTCCGCAGTCTCCGGTCATCTCCTGTACTGTGTCCGCAGTCTCCGGTCATCTCCTGTACTGTGTCCGCAGTCTCCGGTCATCTCCTGTACTATGTCCGCAGTCTCCGGTCATCTCCTGTACTATGTCCGCAGTCTCCGGTCATCTCCTGTACTGTGTCCACAGTCTCTGGTCATCTCCTGTACTGTCCGCAGTCTCTGGTCATCTCCTGTACTATGTCTGCAGTCTCTGGTCATCTCCTGTACTATGTCTGCAGTCTCTGGTCGTCTCCTGTACTATGTCCGCAGTCTCTGGTCATCTCCTGTACTGTGTCTGCAGTCTCTGGTCATCTCCTGTACTGTGTCTGCAGTCTCTGGTCATCTCCTGTACTGTGTCCGCAGTCTCTGGTCATCCCCTGTACTGTGTCTGCAGTCTCTGGTCATCTCCTGTACTGTGTCCGCAGTCTCTGGTCATCTCCTGTACTGTGTCTGCAGTCTCTGGTCATCTCCTGTACTGTGTCCACAGTCTCTGGTCATCTCCTGTACTATGTCCGCAGTCTCTGGTCATCTCCTGTACTGTGTCCACAGTCTCTGGTCATCTCCTGTACTGTGTCCGCAGTCTCTGGTCATCTCCTGTACTGTGTCCGCAGTCTCCGGTCATCTCCTGTACTGTGTCCGCAGTCTCCGGTCATCTCCTGTACTGTGTCCGCAGTCTCTGGTCATCTCCTGTACTGTGTCCACAGTCTCTGGTCATCTCCTGTACTGTGTCCGCAGTCTCTGGTCATCTCCTGTACTGTGTCCGCAGTCTCTGGTCATCTCCTGTACTGTGTCCGCAGTCTCTGGTCATCTCCTGTACTGTGTCCGCAGTCTCTGGTCATCTCCTGTACTGTGTCCGCAGTCTCTGGTCATCTCCTGTACTGTGTCCGCAGTCTCTGGTCATCTCCTGTACTGTGTCTGCAGTCTCTGGTCATCTCCTGTACTATGTCTGCAGTCTCTGGTCATCTCCTGTACTGTGTCCACAGTCTCTGGTCATCTCCTGTACTGTGTCCGCAGTCTCCGGTCATCTCCTGTACTGTGTCCGCAGTCTCTGGTCATCTCCTGTACTGTGTCCGCAGTCTCCGGTCATCTCCTGTACTGTGTCCGCAGTCTCTGGTCATCTCCTGTACTGTGTCCGCAGTCTCTGGTCATCTCCTGTACTGTGTCCGCAGTCTCTGACAGTCAGTGGTGATGTTGGTTGCTCTGCAGACACACAATACTTTCTGATTGGTGATCGCAGGCTCTCACATGTGATTGGTCGGCTCTGGATGCAGACTGTCTGTGTCTGGGGTCGATCATTCCCAGGTAATCCCTCCATGGCTTGCAGCCCACAGCCAATCACTGCAATCCCCCCCCATAATCAGAGGTGTGATTGGGGCCCTATGGGCCGGCTTTGGGCCCCCTAACTGATATATTTGAGGATTGGTTTTCCTCTCCCCACTCCCCAGGCCGCCCTCAGTAACCCTTTCCTCCCTGATCCTGCGGGTGGACGTCATGTCCCAGCCATTGATGTCTGAAGACGCATCACTTCCTCTTCACTTCTGAAGACGAAAAGGTCGACTTTTATCTACGGGAACTTATATTTATTAATTTTTAGAATAGCCGATCAAAAAAAAAAAAAAAAAAAATTGCAGATTTTTTTTTTTAGTTTTGTTTTTAGTAGATTAAAAAAGATGCTATTTTTTTATCAACTAAAATCAAAACAAAAAAAAAATAAAATCTGCAATTTTTGTTTTTTTAATCGACTAAAATCGAAACTAAAAAAAATAAAATGTGCAATTTTTTTTTTAGTTTTGATTTTTGTCGATAAAAAAAAAAATTGCAGATTTTTGTTTAGTTTTGTTTTTAGTAGATTTTTTATCTGCAATTTTGTTTATCAACTAAAATCAAAACAAAACAAAAGAAAAAAAAAATCTGCAATTTGTTTTTTTAATCAACTAAAATTAAAACTAAAAAAAATAAAATGTGCAATTTTTTTTTAATTGACTGAAAACTAAACTAAAAAAATCTGCAATTTTTTTTTAGTTTTGTTTAGATTTTTGTCGATAAAAAAATTGCAGATTTTTGTTTAGTTTTGTTTTTAGTCGATAAAAAAAAAATTGCAGATTTTTGTTTAGTTTTGTTTTTAGTAGATTTTTTATCTGCAATTTTGTTTATCAACTAAAATCAAAACAAAACAAAAGAAAAAAAAAATCTGCAATTTGTTTTTTTAATCAACTAAAATTAAAACTAAAAAAAATAAAATGTGCAATTTTTTTTTAATTGACTGAAAACTAAACTAAAAAAATCTGCAATTTTTTTTTTAGTTTTGTTTAGATTTTTGTCGATAAAAAAATTGCAGATTTTTGTTTAGTTTTGTTTTTAGTCGATAAAAAAAAAATTGCAGATTTTTTTTATCAACTAAAATCAAAACAAAACTAAAAAAAAATCTTTTTGATTTTAGTTTTGATCCTGCGGGTGGACATCATGTCCCAGCCATTGCTGTCTGAAGACGCATCACTTCCTGTTCACTTCCGAAGAAAACAAAAAGGTCAACTTTGATCTCCGGGCACTTTTATTTATTCATTTTTAGAATAGCCGAACAAAAAAGGAAAAAAAAAAAAAAAAAATTGCAGATTTTTTTTTTAAGTTTTGTTTGGATTTTAGTAGATTAAAAAAAAAAAATCTGCTTTTTTTTATCGACTAAAATCAAAACAAAAACTAAAAAAAAAAAAAAATCTGCAAATCTGTCGACCTTTTTGTTTTCTTCGGAAGTGAACAGGAAGTGATGCGTCTTCAGACATCAATACCTGGGACATGACATCCACCCGCAGGATCAAAACTAAAATCAAAACAAAACCAAAATTTGCAATTTTTTTTTTATCGCATAAATTCAAAAAAAAAAAAAAAAATTGCAGATTTTTTTTAGTTTTGTTTTGATTTTAGTTTTGATCCTGCGGGTGGACGTCATGTCCCAGGTATTGATGTCTGAAGACGCATCACTTCCTGTTCACTTCCGAAGAAAACAAAAAGGTTGACTTTTATCTCCAGGAGCTTTTATTTGTTCATTTTTAGAATAGCCGATCAAAAAAGAAAAAAAAAAATAACAAAAGAAAAAATTGCAGATTTTTTTTGTAGTTTTGGGTTTGATTTTAGTCGATAAAAAAAAAAAAAATCAGCAATTTTTTTTAATCGACTATCGACTAAAATCAAAACTAAAAACAAAAAAAAAAAAAGCTGCAATTTTTTGTTTTTTTTTATCGACTAAAATCAAAACAAAACTGAAAAAAAATTGCATCATTTTTTTTTTTTTTTTTTTAGTTCTGTGTCGATTTTAGTCAATTACAAAAAAAATTGCATTTTTTTATCCACTAAAATCAAAACAAAACTAAAAAAAAAAAAAAAAAAAAAAAAAGATGCAATGATTTTTTTAGTTTTGTTTTGATTTTAGTCGATAAAAAAACAAAAAATTGCAGATTTTTTTAGTTTTAGTTTTGATCCTGCGGGTGGACGTTAAGTCCCAGCCATTGATTTTTGAAGACGCCTCACTTCCTGTTCACTTCCGAAGAAAACAAAAAGGTCGATTTTTATCTCCGGGAACTTTTATTTATTCATTTTTAGAATAGCCGATCAAAAAAGAAAAATAAAGAATAAAGAAAAAATTGCAGCTTTTTTTTTTTTAGTTTTGATTGATTTTAGGCGATTAAAAAAAAAAAATCTGACATTTTTTTATCGACTAAAATCAATTGCCTAAAATCAAAACAAAAAAAAAAAAAAAATGCAATTTTTTCTTTATTTTTCTTTTTTGATCGGCTATTCTAAAAATGAATAAATAAAAGTTCCCGGAGATAAAAGTCGACCTTTTTGTTTTCTTCGGAAGTGAACAGGAAGTGAGGCGTCTTTAAAAATCAATGGCTGGGACTTGACGTCCACCCAGGGATCAAAACTAAAAAAATCTGCAATTTTTTGTTTTTTTATCGACTAAAATCAAAACAAAACTAAAAAAATAATTGCATCTTTTTTTTTTTTTTTTTTTTTAAGTTTTGTTTTGATTTTAGTGGATAAAAAAAAATGCAATTTTTTTTTGTAATTGACTAAAATCGACACAGAACTAAAAAAAAAAAAAATGATGCAATTTTTTTTTTAGTTTTGTTTTGATTGTAGTCGATAAAAAAAAAAAAAATTGCAGATTTTTTTAGTTTTAGTTTTGATCCTGCAGGTGGACGTCAAGTCCCAGCCATTGATTTTTGAAGACGCATCACTTCCTGTTCATTTCTGAAGAAAACAAAAAGGTCGACTTTTATCTCCGGGAACTTTTATTTATTCATTTTTAGAATAGCCGATCAAAAAAGAAAAAAAAAAAGCAAAAAGAAAAAAAATTGCAGCTTTTTTTTTTTTAGTTTTGATTTTAGTCAATAAAAAAAAAAATCAGCAATTTTTTTTAATCAACTAAAATCAAACCCAAAACTAAAAAAAAAATCTGCAATTTTTTCTTTTGTTTTTTTTTTTTCTTATAGATCGGCTATTCTAAAAATGAACAAATAAAAGTTCCCGGAGATAAAAGTCAACCTTTTTGTTTTCTTCGGAAGTGAACAGGAAGTGATGCGTCTTCAGACATCAATGGCTGGGACATGACGTCCACCCGCAGGATCAAAACTAAAATCAAAACAAATCTAAAAATAAAATGTGCAATTTATTTTTATTGATTGAAATCAAAACTAAAAAAAAATCTGCAAACTATTTTTTTTGTAATCGACTAAAATCAAAACAAAACTAAAAAAAAAAAAACTGCAATTTTTTTTTGTAGTTGACTAAAATCGACACAGAACTAAAAAAAAAAAAAAAATCTGCAATTTTTTTTTCTTTTGTTTGGATTTTAGTCGATTAAAAAAAAAATAGTTTTTTTTTTAGTTTTGTTTTTAGTAGATTAAAAATATATCTGCAATTTTTTTTATCGACTAAAATCAACACAAAACTAAAAAAAAAAACTGCAATTTTTTTTGTAATCGACTAAAATCAAAACAAAACAAAAAAAATCTGCAATTTTTTTTTTAGTTTTGTTTTTAGTCGATAAAAAAAATTGCAGTTTTTTTTTCTAGTTTTGTTTTGATTTTAGTCGATTACAAAAAAAATTGCAGTTTTTTTTTTTAGTTTTGTTTTGATTTTAGTCGATAAAAAAAATTGCAGTTTTTTTTTTTTAGTTTTGTTTTGATTTTAGTCGATTACAAAAAAAATTGCAGTTTTTTTTTTTAGTTTTGTTTTGATTTTAGTCGATAAAAAAAATTGCAGTTTTTTTTTTTTAGTTTTGTTTTTAGGAAAAAAAAAAAAAAAATTTGCATTAAAGAACCCCGAAATCACTTTTGCGAGACAATAGCCACCAAGGGCCCATGCGCCTTGTTCTCGAAGAGTGATCCACATTCAGACGGCTCTTCAGATACGCGTCGTTTCGCTTTCTTACCGCCAGCGTTTACTCATCGAATCCCCAAACCAGAGCGCCACAACCGGCTGCACCGCGATGCTGGCAGGGTGGCCCCGCCTGCTGAAATGGGTCGCACTCAGCAGGCGGTACGCCCATCGAAAGTGACGGGGGGGGGGTAGAATTCCTGCCACGGAGCTCAGCATGTGGGATGTGCACCCATGACTAAAGGGGTAACATTGGGGGGTGGTAAAATGCAGCTCAAACATGTTTTACTGCCCCCCCCGCTAGAGTGAATGAGCCCCACAGACCACACGGGGAGGGGGACACATACATGATAACACGGCGAGATTTCTGTACAATCACATCTGATAAAACGATAAAAATAGGAGATGGAACCTGCGCTGAGCAGACCCCCGGCCAGCACCACTCGCCTCCCCGTCCTCTGAGTCCGGACGTTGGTTGGATGGTAGCAGAAGGCCAGGCCCAGGAGCCCCAGGGCAGCGCTGCACCCACACACCACATGATAGGTGGGGGAGGGGAGGACCAGGTCCGTGCCACAATCCCTGGACGCACAGCACAGCCTCGGTAATCTCAGGGAGGCCATACACAGGATGATGGAGGATCTGGTGGGATCAGGACTGCAGGAAGACCAAAGGATGAATGATGGAGGAACCAGAGGGATCAGACAATGGAGGATCCGGGAAGACCACGCATGGAATGGTGGAGGATCTGGAGGAATCAGATAATGGAAGATCCGGGAAGACCACGCATGGAATGGTGGAGGACCTGGAGGGATCAGACAATGGAGGATCCGGGAAGACCACGCATGGAATGGTGGAGGATCTGGAGGAATCAGACAATGGAAGATCCGGGAAGACCACGCATGGAATGGTGGAGGACCTGGAGGGATCAGACAATGGAGGATCCGGGAAGACCACGCATGGAATGGTGGAGGACCTGGAGGGATCAGACAATGGAGGATCCGGGAAGACCACGCATGGAATGGTGGAGGACCTGGAGGGATCAGACAATGGAGGATCCGGGAAGACCACGCATGGAATGGTGGAGGACCTGGAGGGATCAGACAATGGAGGATCCGGGAAGACCACGCATGGAATGGTGGAGGACCTGGAGGGATCAGACAATGGAGGATCCGGGAAGACCACGCATGAAATGGTGGAGGACCTGGAGGGATCAGACAATGGAGGATCCGGGAAGACCACGCATGGAATGGTGGAGGACCTGGAGGGATCAGACAATGGAGGATCCGGGAAGACCACGCATGGAATGGTGGAGGACCTGGAGGGATCAGACAATGGAGGATCCGGGAAGACCACGCATGGAATGGTGGAGGACCTGGAATTATCAGACAATGGAGGATCTGGGAAGACCACGCATGGAATAGTGGAGGACCTGGAGGGATCAGATGAAGGAGGATCCAGGAAGACCACGCATGGAATAGTGGAGGACCTGGAGGGATCAGATGAAGGAGGATCCAGGAAGACAACGGAACAGAGAATCTGGGAAGACAACGCATGGAATGGTGGAGGATCTGGAGGAATCAGACAATGGAGGATCCAGGTAAACCATGGAACGAATGATCCTGGAAGACCATGGAACGGAGGACAGGGGAAGACCATGGAATGGAGGATCCGGGAAGACCATGGAATGGAAAATCCAGGAGGACCATGAAAAGGAGGATCCAAGAAGACCATGGCACAGAGGACTTGTGAGGACCATGGAATAAAGGATCTGGAAGAACCATGGCATGAAGGATCCAGAAGGATCATGGAATGGAGGATCAGGGAGGACCATGGAATGGAGGATCCAGGATGACCATGGAATGGAGGATCCAGGAGGACCATGGAATGGAGGATCCAGGAGGACCATGAAATAGAGGATCAGGGAGGACCATGGAATGGAGGATCCAGGAGGACCATGGAATGGAGGATCAAGGAGGACCATGGAATGGAGGTTCAGGGAGGACCATGGAATGGAGGATCAGTGAGGACCATGGAATGGAGCATCCAGGAGGACCATGGAATGGAGGATCCAGGAGGACCATGGAATGGAGGATCAGGAAGGACCATGGAATGGAGAATCATGGAGGACCATGGAATGGAGGATCAGGGAGGACCATGGAATGGAGGATCCAGGAGGTCCATGGAATGGAGGATCAGGGAGGACCATGGCATGGAGGATCCAGGAGGACCATGGAATAGAGGATCAGGGAGGACCATGGAATGGAGGATCAGTGAGGACCATGGAATGGAGGATCCGAGAGGACCATGGAATGGAGGATCAGGGAGGACCATGGCATGGAGGATCCAGGAGGACCATGGAATAAAGGATCTGGGAAGACCATGGAATGGAGGATCAGTGAGGACCATGGAATGGAGGATCCAGGAGGACCATGGAATGGAGGAACAGTGAGGACCATGGAACAAAGGATCAGGGAGGACCATAGAATGGAAGATCAGGGAGGACCATGGAATGGAGGATCCAGGATGACCATGGAATGGAGGATCCAGGAGGACCATGGAATGGAGGATCAGAGAGGACCATGGAATGGAGGATCAGTGAGGACCAAGAAAAGGAGGAACAGTGAGGACCATGGAATGGAGGATCCAGGAGGACCATGGAATGGAGGATCCAGGAGGACTATGGAATAGAGGATCAGGAAGGATCATGGAATGGAGGATCATGGAGGACCATGGAATAGAGGATCAGGGAGGACCATGGAATAGAGGATCAGGGAGGACCATGGAATGGAGGATCAGGGAGGACCATGGCACGGAGGAGCCGGGAGGACCATGGAATAGAAGATCAGGGAGGACCATGGAATGGAGGATCTGGGAGGACCATGGAATGGAGGATCTGGGAGGACCATGGAATGGAGGATCAGGGAGGACCATGGCATGGAGGATCCAGGAGGACCATGGAATAAAGGATCAGGGAGGACCATGGAATGGAGGATCAGTGAGGACCATGGAATGGAGGATCCAGGAGGACCATGGAATAGAGGATCCAGGAGGACCATGGAACCGAGGATCAGGGAGGACCATGGCATGGAGGATCAGTGAGGACCATGGAATAGAGGATCAGGGAGGACCATGGAATGGAGGATCCAGAAGGACCATGGAATTGAGGATCCAGGAGGACCATGGAATGGAGGAACAGTGAGGACCATGGAATAGAGGATCAGGGAGGACCATGGAATGGAGGATCCAGAAGGACCATGCAATAGAGGATCCGGGAGGACCATGGAATGGAGAATCAGGGAGAACCATGGAATGGAGGATCAGGGAGGACCATGAAATGGAGGATCAGGGAGGACCATGGAATGGAGGATCCGGGAGGACCATGGAATGGAGGATCAGGGAGGACCATGGCATGGAGGATCCAGGAGGACCATGGAATGGAGGATCCGGGAGGACCATGGAATGGAGGATCCGGGAAGACCATGGAATGGAGGATCCAGGAGGACCATGAAATAGAGGATCAGGAAGGACCATGGAATGGAGGATCATGGAGGACCATGGAATAGAGGATCAGGGAGGACCATGGAATAGAGGATCAGGGAGGACCATGGCATGGAGGATCCGGGAGGACCATGGAATGGAGGATCAGTGAGGACCATGGAATAGAGGATCCGGGAGGACCATGGAAAGGAGGAGCCGGGAGGACCATGGCACGGAGGAGCCGGGAGGACCATGGAATAGAGGATCAGCGAGGACCATGGAATGGAGGATCAGCGAGGACCATGGAATGGAGGATCCGGGAGGACCATGGAATGGAGGATCATGGAGGACCATGGCATGGAGGATCCAGGAGGACCATGGAATAAAGGATCAGGGAGGACCATGGAATGGAGGATCAGTGAGGACCATGGAATGGAGGATCCAGGAGGACCATGGAATAGAGGATCCAGGAGGACCATGGAATGGAGGATCAGGGAGGACCATGAAATGGAGGATCAGGGAGGACCATGAAATGGAGGATCAGGGAGGACCATGAAATGGAGGATCAGGGAGGACCATGGAATGGAGGATCAGGGAGGACCATGGAATGGAGGATCAGGGAGGACCATGGAATGGAGGACCATGGAATGGAGGATCGGGGAGGACCATGGAATGGAGGATCGGGGAGGACCATGGAATGAAGGATCGGGGATTACTATGGAATGGAGGATCGGGGAGGACTATGGAATGGAGGATCAGGGAGGACCATGGCACGGAGGATCAGGGAGAACCATGGAATGGAGGATCAGGGAGGACTATGGAATGGAGGATCGGGGAGGACTATGGAATGGAGGATCGGGGAGGACCATGGAATGGAGGATCAGGGAGGACCATGGCACGGAGGATCAGGGAGAACCATGGAATGGAGGATCAGGGAGGACCATGGAATGGAGGATCAGGGAGGACCATGGAATGGAGGATCCGGGAGGACCATGGAATAGACAATAAGGGAGGACCTTGGAATGGAGGATCAGGGAGGACCATGGAACGGAGGATCCAGGAGGACCTTGGAATGGAGGATCAGGGAGGACCATGGAATGGAGGATCAGGGAGGACCATGGAATGGAGGATCAGGGAGGACCATGGAATGGAGGATCAGGGAGGACCATGGAATGGAGGATCAGGGAGGACCATGGAATGGAGGATCAGGGAGGACCATGGAATGGAGGATCCGGGAGGACCATGGCACAGAGGATCCAGGAAGACCACATATGGAATTATGGAGGATCTGGAGGGGTACAATTGTACTCATTGAATTATCTCACAACAATTCTGTGGGGGGGTGTCACAGGAGGCCGGAAGTGATAATAAATCTCAGTAATGATGTCACAGGGACAGGAAGTGAGGGGAAATCTCAGTAATGAGGTCACAGGGGCTGGAAGTTATGAGAAATCTTAGTAATGAGGTCACAGGGACAGGAAGTGAGGGGAAATCTCAGTAATGAGGTCACAGGGACAGGAAGTGAGGGGAAATCTCAGTAATGGGGGTCACGGGGACAGGAAGTGAGGGGAAATCTCAGTAATAGGGGTCACAGGGAAAGGAAGTGAGGAAAAATCTCAGTAATGGGGGGGTCACAGGGACAGGAAGTGAGGAAAAATCTCAGTAATGGGGGTCACAGGGACAGGAAGCGAGAGGAAATTTCAGTAATGGGGGTCACAGAGACAAGATGTGAGGAGAAATCTCAGTAATAGGGGTCACAGGGACAGGATCTGAGGAAAAATCTCAGTAATGGGGGTCACAGGGACAGGAAGTGAGGGGAAATCTCAGTAATGGGGGTCACAGGAACAGGAAGTGAGGGTAAATCTCAGTAATGGGGGTTACAGGGACAGGAAACAAGGTGAAATCTCAGTAATAGGGGTCACAGGGAAAGGAAGTGAGGGAAAATCTCAGTAATGGGGGTCACAGGGAAAGGAAGTGAGGGAAAATCTCAGTAATGGGGGTCACAGGGACAGGAAGTGAGGGGAAATCTAAGTAATGGGGTGTCACAGGGACAGGAAGTGAGGGGAAATCTCAGTAATGGGGTCACAGAGACAAGATGTGAGGAGAAATCTCATTAATGGGGGTCACAGGGAAAGGAAATGAGGAAAAATCTCAGTAATGCGGGGGGGGGGGGGGTCACAGGGACAGGCAGTGAGGAAAAATCTCAGTAATGGGGGTCAAAGGGACAGGAAGTTTAGGGGAAATCTCAGTAATAGGGGTCACAGGAACAGGATCTAAGGAAAAATCTCAGTAATGGGGGTCACAGGGACAGGATCTGAGGAAAAATCTCAGTAATGGGGGTCAGAAGGACAGGATCTGAGGAAAAATCGCAGTAATGGGGGTCACAGGGACAGGAAGTGAAGGGAAATCTCAGTAATGGGGGTCACAGGGACAGGAAGTGAGGAGAAATCTCCGTAATGGGGTCACAGGGACAGGAAGTGAGGAAAAATATCAGTAATTGGGGGTCACAGGGACAGGAAGTGAGGGGAAATCTCAGTTATAGGGGTCACAGGGACAGGAAGTGAGGGGATATCTCAGTAATGGGGTCACAGGGACAGGAAGTGAGGAAAAATATCAGTAATTGGGGGTCACAGGGACAGGAAGTGAGGGGAAATGTCAGTAATGGGGTCAAAAGGACAGGAAGTGAGGGGAAATCTCAGTTATGGGGTCACAGGGAGAGGAAGTGAGGGGAAATATCAGTAATGGGGGTTACAGGGACAGGAAGTGAGGGGAAATCTCAGTAAAGGGGGTCACAGGAACAGGAAGTGAGGGGAAACGTCAGTAGTGGGGTCAGAAGGACAGGACGTGAGGGGAAATCTCAGTAATGAGGGTCACAAGGACAGGAAGTGGAGAGATATCTAAGTAATGGGGGTCACAGGGACAGGAAGTGAGGGGAAATCTCAGTAGTGGGGGTCACAGGGACAGGAAATTAGGGGAAATCTCAGTAATGGGGTCACAGGAAAAGGAAGTGAGGGGAAATCTCAATAATGGGGTTTACAGGGACAGGACGTGAGGGGAAATCTCAGTAATGGGGGTCACAGGGACAGGAAGTGAGGGGAAATCTCAGTAATGGGGGTCACAGGGACAGGAAATGAGGGGAAATCTCAGTAATGGGGTCACAGAGGCAGGAAGTGAGGGGAAATCTCAGTATTGGGTTTCACATGGACAGGAAATGAGGGGAAATCTCAATAATAGGGGTCACAGGGACAGGAAGTGAGGGGAGATGTCAGTAATGGGGTCAGAAGGACAGGAAGTGAGGGAAAATCTCAGTAATGGGGGTCACAGGGACAGGAAGCGAGGAGAAATCTCAGTAATGGGGGATCACAAGGACAGGAAGTGAGGAGAAATCTCAGTAATGGGGGTCACAGAAACAGGATGTGAGGGGAAATCTCAATAATGGGGTCACAGGGGCAGGAAGTGAGGGGAAATCTCAGTAATGGGGTCACAAGGACAGGAAGTGAGGAGAAATCTCAGTAATGGGGGGTCACAAAGACAGGAAGTGAGGAGAAATCTCAGTAATGGGGGTCACAGGGACAGGAAGTGAGGGGAAATCTAAGTAATGGGGTGTCACAGGGACAGGAAGTGAGGGGAAATCTCAGTAATGGGGTCACAGAGACAAGATGTGAGGAGAAATCTCATTAATGGGGGTCACAGGGAAAGGAAATGAGGAAAAATCTCAGTAATGCGGGGGGGGATCACAGGGACAGGTAGTGAGGAAAAATCTCAGTAATGGGGGTCAAAGGGACAGGAAGTTTAGGGGAAATCTCAGTAATAGGGGTCACAGGAACAGGATCTAAGGAAAAATCTCAGTAATGGGGGTCACAGGGACAGGATCTGAGGAAAAATCTCAGTAATGGGGGTCAGAAGGACAGGATCTGAGGAAAAATCGCAGTAATGGGGGTCACAGGGACAGGAAGTGAAGGGAAATCTCAGTAATGGGGGTCACAGGGACAGGAAGTGAGGGGAAATCTCCGTAATGGGGTCACAGGGACAGGAAGTGAGGAAAAATATCAGTAATTGGGGGTCACAGGGACAGGAAGTGAGTGGAAATCTCAGTTATAGGGGTCACAGGGACAGGAAGTGAGGGGATATCTCAGTAATGGGGTCACAGGGACAGGAAGTGAGGAAAAATATCAGTAATTGGGGGTCACAGGGACAGGAAGTGAGGGGAAATGTCAGTAATGGGGTCAAAAGGACAGGAAGTGAGGGGAAATCTCAGTTATGGGGTCACAGGGACAGGAAGTGAGGGGAAATCTCAGTAATGGGGGTTACAGGGACAGGAAGTGAGGGGAAATCTCAGTAAAGGGGGTCACAGGAACAGGAAGTGAGGGGAAACATCAGTAGTGGGGTCAGAAGGACAGGACGTGAGGGGAAATCTCAGTAATGAGGGTCACAAGGACAGGAAGTGGAGAGATATCTAAGTAATGGGGGTCACAGGGACAGGAAGTGAGGGGAAATCTCAGTAGTGGGGGTCACAGGGACAGGAAATTAGGGGAAATCTCAGTAATGGGGTCACAGGAAAAGGAAGTGAGGGGAAATCTCAATAATGGGGTTTACAGGGACAGGACGTGAGGGGAAATCTCAGTAATGGGGGTCACAGGGACAGGAAGTGAGGGGAAATCTCAGTAATGGGGGTCACAGGGACAGGAAATGAGGGGAAATCTCAGTAATGGGGTCACAGAGGCAGGAAGTGAGGGGAAATCTCAGTATTGGGTTTCACATGGACAGGAAATGAGGGGAAATCTCAATAATAGGGGTCACAGGGACAGGAAGTGAGGGGAGATGTCAGTAATGGGGTCAGAAGGACAGGAAGTGAGGGAAAATCTCAGTAATGGGGGTCACAGGGACAGGAAGCGAGGAGAAATCTCAGTAATGGGGGATCACAAGGACAGGAAGTGAGGAGAAATCTCAGTAATGGGGGTCACAGAAACAGGATGTGAGGGGAAATCTCAATAATGGGGTCACAGGGGCAGGAAGTGAGGGGAAATCTCAGTAATGGGGTCACAAGGACAGGAAGTGAGGAGAAATCTCAGTAATGGGGGGTCACAAGGACAGGAAGTGAGGAGAAATCTCAGTAATGGGGGTCACAGGGACAGGATGTGAGGGGAAATCTCAGTAATGGGGTCACAGGGACAGGAAGTGAGGAGAAATCTCAGTAATGGGGGTCACAGGGACAGGAAGTGAGGAGAAATCTCAGTAATGGGGGTCACAAGGACAGGAAATGAGGGGAAATGTCAGTAATGGGGGTCACAGGGACAGGAAGTGAGGGGAAATCTCAGTAATGGGGTCACAGGGACAGGAAGTGAGGAGAAATGTCAGTAATTGGGGTCACAGGGACAGGAAGTGAGGGGAAATCTCAGTAATGGGGTCACAGGGACAGGAAATGAGGAGAAATCTCAGTCATGGGGGTCACAAGGAAAGGAAATGAGGGGAAATGTCAGTAATAGGGTCACAAGGACATGAAGTGGGGAGAAATCTCAGTAATGGGGTCACAGGGATAGGCATTGAGGGGAAATGTGGTGTACAGGAGAACATTGTGGGGGTCTCTTTGCCCCCCATACATGAAGAGCCCACCATCTGGTTGTCAGATTCCCGTTCGAGGATCCATGGAGGGCACTGGCCCGTGTTATTAGGACGGTAGGCTGTTGTCTCTCACAGGTGACAGGTCCTCTTTATCATTTATAAAGGTTCTATAGGAAGTCCCCACCACAGAACTCTCAGGGGAAATCTCAGTAATGGGGGTCACAGGGACAGGAAGTGAGGGGAAATCTCAGTAATGGGGGTCACAGGGACAGGAAATGAGGGGAAATCTCAGTAATGGGGTCACAGAGGCAGGAAGTGAGGGGAAATCTCAGTATTGGGTTTCACATGGACAGGAAATGAGGGGAAATCTCAATAATAGGGGTCACAGGGACAGGAAGTGAGGGGAAATGTCAGTAATGGGGTCAGAAGGAAAGGAAGTGAGGGAAAAATCTCAGTAATGGGGGTCACAGGGACAGGAAGCGAGGAATCTCAGTAATGGGGGATCACAAGGACAGGAAGTGAGGAGAAATCTCAGTAATGGGGGTCACAGAGACAGGATGTGAGGGGAAATCTCAGTAATGGGGTCACAGGGACAGGAAGTGAGGAGAAATCTCAGTAATGGGGGTCACAGGGACAGGAAGTGAGGGGAAATCTCAGTAATGGGGTCATGGGGTCACAGGGACAGGAAGTGAGGAAAAATCTCCGTAATGGGGGTCACAAGGACAGGAAATGAGGGGAAATGTCAGTAATGGGGTCACAAGGACATGAAGTGGGGAGAAATCTCAGTAATGGGGTCACATGGACAGGCATTGAGGGGAAATGTGGTGTACAGGGGAATATTGTGGGGGTCTCTTTGCCCCCCATACATGAAGAGCCCACCATCCGGTTGTCAGATTCCAGTTCCCAGGATCCATGGAGGGCACTGGCCCGTGTTATTAGGACGGTAGGCTCTTGTCTCTCACAGGTGACAGGTCCTCTTTATCATTTATAAAGATTCTATAGGAAGTCCCCACCACAGAACTCTGCCCGCACCCAACATGGCGCCGGCGGCCTCTCCGCCCACCCCGTGACGTCAATAGCGCGCTCTTGACTTCTCCTCAGACGTCATCGGGTGCGCGCCCCCCGGAGGAGCAGGAAAGATGGCGGCCTTCGGTGTCCTGAGCTACGAGCAGAGGCCCCTGAAGAAACCCCGGCTGGGGCCCCCCGATGTCTACCCGCAGGACGCCAAACAGAAGGAGGCGAGTGAGGGTCCCCGGGAGGAGGGAGGGCAGGGGGGTCCCAGGATGGCCCCCCCACATTATACTACAGGGAGGGGGGCTGGGGGCCACAGAAAGACAAACTGTCATCAGAGGGGAGGAGCCAAGGACTGCAGTGTCCCCATATATACCATATACAGGGGGTCACCCCTCCCTGGGAGCCAATCATTGGCTGTGCCTAGGCTCAGGTGACGTCATCAGGCTGCTGCAGGCAGGAGGAGGCATTTCCTCAGTCTCCCCTCCCCCAGTGATCAGACTGTACATTGTAACTTTGTAGAAGGAGGAGGAGTCATTTCCTCAGTCTCCCCTCCCCCAGTGATCAGACTGTACATTGTAACTTTGTAGGAGGAGGAGGAGGAGTCATTTCCTCAGTCTCCTCCCCCAGTGATCAGACTGTACATTGTAACTTTGTAGGAGGAGGAGGAGTCATTTCCTCAGTCTCCTCCCCCAGTGATCAGACTGTACATTGTAACTTTGTAGGAGGAGGAGGAGTCATTTCCTCAGTCTCCTCCCCCAGTGATCAGACTGTACATTGTAACTTTGTAGAAGGAGGAGGAGTCATTTCCTCAGTCTCCCCTCCCCCAGTGATCAGACTGTACATTGTAACTTTGTAGAAGGAGGAGGAGTCATTTCCTCAGTCCCCTCCCCCAGTGATCAGACTGTACATTGTAACTTTTGGGGTGGAGGTGGTGGTATTGGAGGTGGTGGTATTGGGGTTATCTGGGGTTGGGGGGGGGGTGCAGGCATTGGTGTGATGGGGGGTGCATGTAATGGGGGGTGGTGGTAATGGGGGGTGGTGTTTGCAGGTATTGGGTTTATGGGGGGTGCAGGTATTAGGGTGATCTGAGTTCAGGGGTGGGGGGTGCAGACATTGGGGGGTGCAGGTAATGGGGGGTGGGGGTTGCAGGTATTGGGGTGATCTGAGGTGGGGGTGTGCTGGTATTGGGGTGATGGGGGGGGGTGCAGGTAATGGGGGGTAGAGGGTGCAGGTATTGGGTTGATGGGCACTGGGGGGGTGCAGGTATTGGGGTGATGGGGGGGTGCAGGTATTGGGGTGATGGGCGGTGGGGGGGTGCAGGTATTGGGGTGATCTGAGGTGGGGGTGTGCTGGTATTGGGGTGATGAGGGGGGGGGTGCAGGTAATGGGGGGTAGAGGGTGCAGGTATTGGGTTGATGGGGGGGTGCAGGTATTGGGGTGATGGGCGGTGGGGGGGGGTGCAGGTATTGGGGTGATCTGAGGTGGGGGGGGTGCAGGTATTGGGGTGATGGGGGGGTGCAGGTATTGGGGTGATGGGCGGTGGGGGGGGTGCAGGTATTGGGGTGATCTGAGGTGGGGGGGTGCAGGTATTGGGGTGATGGGCGGTGGGGGGTGCAGGTATTGGGGTGATGGGCGGTGGGGGGTGCAGGTATTGGGGTGATGGGCGGTGGGGTGTGCAGGTATTGGGGTGATCTGAGGTGGGGGTGTGCAGGTATTGGGGTGATCTGAGGTGGGGGTGTGCAGGTATTGGGGTGATCTGAGGTGGGGGTGTGCAGGTATTGGGGTGATCTGAGGTGGGGGTGTGCAGGTATTTGGGTGCTGGGGGGGTGGGGGGTGCAGGTATTGGGGTGATGGGCGGTGGGGGGTGCAGGTATTGGGTTGATGGGCGGTGGGGGGTGCAGGTATTGGGTTGATGGGCGGTGGGGGGTGCAGGTATTGGGGTGACCCTTGATTGGGGTGTCATTCTGTGTAACGGTGACATGTGTGTTGTCAGGACGAGCTGACGGCTCTGAATGTGAAGCAAGGATTCAACAACCAGCCGGCCGTCTCCGGAGATGAACACGGCAGTGCCAAGAATGTCAACTTCAATCCGGCTAAGGTCTGTGTTTCGGCTCGGGGTCAGAATCCTCCTTTAACCCCCCCCCCACACTTTATGCCGTAGCCCCCCTTCTCCCCCCCCACACTTTGTGCCGTAGCCCCCCTTCTCCCCCCCCACACTTTGTGCCGAAGCCCTCCTTCTCCCCCCCCACACTTTGTGCCGTAGCCCCCCTTCTCCCCCCCCACACTTTGTGCCGTAGCCCCCCATCTCGGCGGTGTGCGCTCCATACACCATCCTCTGTTTCCTTCTCCCCCGTCTCGGCGGTGTGCGCTCCATACACCATCCTCTGTTTCCTTCTCCCCCGTCTCGGCGGTGTGCGCTCCATACACCATCCTCTGTTTCCTTCTCCCCCGTCTCGGCGGTGTGCGCTCCATACACCATCCTCTGTTTCCTTCTCCCCCGTCTCGGCAGTGTGCGCTCCATACACCATTCTCTGTTTCCTTCTCCCCCGTCTCGGCAGTGTGCGCTCCATACACCATTCTCTGTTTCTCTCTGTAGATCAGCTCCAACTTCAGTAACATCATGGCGGAGAAGCTGCGGTGCAACACTCTGCCGGACACGGGCCGGAGGAAACCTCAGGTCAACCAGAAGGACAACTTTTGGCTGGTGACGCCTCGTTCCCAGAACTCCATACATAACTGGTTCACCGATCTGGCCGGAACCAAACCCCTCACACACCTGGCCAAGAAGGTGAGTGCGCGTCGCCTGTGATTGGTCCATACAGGACGCGGATATCCGAAAATGTCCAGGAACCCAATGCGGCCAATCCAGCGTCCCGCTTCTAAGTGTTTTCTTCTTGCCTCTTGGACGGACAGGTCCCTATATTCGGGAAGAAGGAGGAGGTGTTCGGTTACCTGGCCCGATATTCGGTGCCGGTCATGCGGGCGGCCTGGCTGGTAAAGATGACCTGCGCGTATTACGCCGCCATTACTGAAACCAAAATGAAGAAGAGGCACGTGATGGACCCCATCATAGGTAAGGTGGGCGATGGGCGTACGGCCGCTCTCCTCTGTCCATGGGCGGTACTTACCTGTCCCCTCCGCCTCTTACAGAATGGACGCAGATCATCACCCGCTACCTGTGGGAGCAGCTGCAGAAGATCGCAGAGTTCTACCGGCAGGCCACTGGGGGCTGTGGCCCTCCGTCCGGACCGGCTCCTCCGGAGGTGGAAGTAGCGCTGAAGCAGTGGGAATACAACGAGAAGCTGGCCATGTTCATGTTCCAGGTCAGGGCTGGTGGATTTCCTGCTAGATAGATATTTCCACAGTGACGGCCCCCCTGCGACTTCCAGGATCCCAAATTAACCACCTCACGTCCGCCCGTTGTATATAAACGGCCAGATGGTGGCAGTGCAGGGGCGGGTGGATGTTTATAAATGGCCTCCCCGCACCCTGCTTGTGCGCGCTCCCTGGAAGCGCGCAGGACCGCGATCCGCTGCCCGCTGTGTCCTCCGGGCACAGTGGAACACCGTTCGTTGGACACAACCTCTCTGCGAGGTCCTGATCATGTGATCACTGATTGGCCAGTCAGCGATCACATGAATAGTAGTAAACTGTCACTTCCTGACATTACTACTAGTGAAATTTGTGAATGATCACAGAGATCACATGGTACAGGGCCAGAACACTGATCGCTGTACAGGACCTCTGTGCGAGGTCCCGATCATGTGATCACTGATTGGCCAATCATGATCACATGAACAGTAATAAACTGTCACTTCCTGACATCATTGCTTACTATGTGTGAATGATCACAGAGGTCACATGGTACAGGGACAGAAGACCGATCGCTGTACAGGACCTCTGTGTGAGGTCCCGATCATGTGATTAGTGATTGGCCAATCAGTGATCACATGAATAGTAGTAAACTGTCACTTCTGACATCATTGCTTACTACTAGTGAAATGTGTGAATGATCACAGAGGTCACATGGTACAGGGCCATTCACAGCAGCCTTGTACCATGTGACAAGCTGTGACCAATCACAGCTCTCACAGTATTTCTCAATGGCTGCAGGAATGCAGCCAGAGAGAAGGAGAAATGATTCCTCTTACAGCCTTTATGGGTGGAAAAGCAATCAGTGTAAAAAAAAAATCATAACCCCCCACAAGTAGTACAGTGTCACCATGGTGACCCCACACTGCTAGGGTGACAGTATGTAAAAAAAGAAAAAAAAACAAATAAAAAAATGTTTAAAAATTATATTTTTGGTTATAAACTAATTTGTTTTTTTTTTACTAAAGCGATAACGGGATAAATTTGGGCCGAGATTTACGATGAAATATTATTTATTTGCAAAATTTTATAAGAAAAAAACTTTTTTTCAAAAATTTTGGACCTTTTCATTTACATAGCGAAAAAAAAAAATCCCAGCGGTGAATAAATACCACCAAAATAAAGTTTTATCTGTCTCAAAAAAATGCTAAAAAATTAATGTGGGTGCAGTGTTGCATGACCGCGCAATTGTCATTCAAAGTGTGATAGCGCTGAAAGCTGAA
>NW_028321649.1:0-26951 GCF_062004578.1 Staurois parvus | reverse complement strand
AAGGAGGAGGAAAAAGAGGAGGAGGAGGAAAAAGAGGAGGAGGAGGAAAAAGGAGGAGGAGGAGAAGGAGGAGGAAAAAGGAGGAGGAAAAAGAGGAGGAGGAGGAGGAAAAAAGAGGAGGAGGAGGAAAAAGAGGAGGAGGAGGAGGAAAAAGAGGAGGAGGAGGAGGAGGAGGAGGAAAAAGAGGAGGAGGAGGAGGAAAAAGAGGAGGAGGAGGAGGAGGAAAAAGAGGAGGAGGAGGAGGAGGAAAAAGAGGAGGAGGAGGAGGAGGAAGAGGAAAAAGAGGAGGAAAAAGAGGAGGAGGAGGAGGAGGAGGAAGAGGAAAGAGGAGGAAAAGAGGAGGAGGAGGAGGAGGAAAAAGAGGAGGAAAAGAGGAGGAGGAGGAGGAGGAGGAGGAAAAAGAGGATGAAAAAGAGGAGGAGGAGAAGGAGAAGAAGAAGTCCAGTCCGCTATTATATTTTATATGAAAAGTCTTGCAGTTGCAACAATGTATCTATTTGTATCCAAATAAAAACATCTGTATCCGAAATGGATACATTGTTGCAACCGCAAGACTTTTTCATGTAAAATATAATTGCGGAGCTCTCTGCAAGAGACAGAAGTAATTATGGGGTTAAATGCCGCCTTTAGACGGGCCGAAAATCGGCCGATTCTTTTTACTGTTGCTGGTAATGTTGGCCGATCTAACGACCGATTTTTCGGCCGTTTTATATAAAAAAAAAAAAAAGGCGGTTTTCGACCCGTCTATGGCCTGCATTACTCTACAAATTTTGAGAGCCCCCATAGGAGAGGCACATGCATTTAAAGGATAGATCAAGGGCAGGTGCAACTGAGGGAGCCCACCCCTCTTAAAGATACAGGAGTGCAAAGGACACCCAGCATGTAGCACAATGGCAGCCAGGGTGTCCAGTGCACCCACCCACCCACTTACCCACCTTCAAATCAACAGTACAACAAAATATGGCACCTGCCCCAGTCTATAACTGGCTTATGAAGCAAGGACTACGTAAACCGGGCGACGCATGTCAAGAAAAAAAAGAAAAAAAAAGGTTCAAAATCAACTTGCCAGCCAGCTTGCTAACAACTGAATTAAGTTGTAAAAACATCATCACAAACAGCACAAATAATAAGAAGTCCCACTCCAAAAAATCGTGTAAAATAAAGTGTCCCAAAATGTAAAAAAATATAAAACAAAAACAAAAAAACAAAAATCATCAAATCAAAGTCTGTTAAAAAAATATATTTTTGTGTTTCCACCACGATCCAGTGCTCCAACCAACATATATGGTTCGTGGTGGAAGCACAAAAATATATTTTTTTTGAACAGACTTTCCTTTGGTGATTTTTGTGTTTTTGTTTTATATTTTTTTACATTTTATTTGACACGATTTTTTGGAGTGGGACTTATTATTTGACCTGTTTATGTTGTTTTAAATTTTTTGGTGTTTATTACACTTGTGTACAGCAGCATTTAATTTATTCTCTGGGTATATATAATATTTTGGCGCTGGGGATTTATGGTTATACCCGAATTAACCTAACAGTATGCTTTAAAAACTGTTTTTTTTTTTTTTCTCTTGACATGCGTCGCCCGGTTCACGTAGTCCTTGCTTCCTAAGCCAGATATAGACTGGGGCAGGTGCACTATTCACTATGGTTGCGTCCGGGAATGGTCTGCTTGGTGCATAAACACGCGCTACGGGTGCAAAACAGCCGTGCAGGTTTATAAAACGATCTTTCCTAAGCAAGACCCTTCGTCTCTCGGTTCAGCCACTGACACGTGAACGCTCGCGGTTCTAGTGAGACTCCTTTGTCACTTTTATCCGGCAGCCTGATAATATAGGAAAGGAGGAGATTAAAAAAAAAAAAAAAAAAAAAGACGCATCGCCTTCTGCTTTTTATGTTCCTTGTGATCCAACAGTTATAGGGTACATCTATGGTGTTTGGCTTAGTCTACGACATGGAACACTTGACAAAAATCATAGACACGCAACAGAGGGGGAGAAGAAAAAAAAAAAAAAAAAAAAGAGAGAGAGAGGAAGAGATACAAAATAACAAACACAGAGCTGAAACATTTTCTTAATACCCTTTGTATAGACAAGAGCAATTTCCTCGGAACGATTGCACATAGAAATGAGAGCGGCAGAATTGAGATCACCAACAAAGAGAGGTAAAAAAAAACTAATCTACATATTGCCAGAGGAATGTTCCAATGATTTACAGCCCTCAGCTTAGTAATATTCAAGGGCTGCGTTAGGTCCGGAGTCCTTACCGGAAACAGCCGCGTGGTAACGGACTGGCCGTTGGGGATGTGCGGTTAGGAGGTACATAGAGAAGCCCGGCCTTCACAATCAATTTAGGAAAGTGGAAAAATAAGTGCAGGTTTGCCCCCAGGAATATTGCCAATTAAAGTCTTGATGTCGATGTAGGTGACCCGGTCCCTGGACAGGCAGCTTCGACACCCTAGAGCACAGGTGTCAAACTCAAGGCCCGCGGGCCGAATCCGGACCTCCAGGCCATTTCATGTGGCCCTTGCGCCTCTCCTGCAGGTGCCCACCTTGTCTCCGCCCCCACCTTGTCTCGGCGGTCGGCAGCAGAGAGAATAGAATTCCTCTGCCAGATCCTGCACCTCTCAGTGCAGCTGCAGCACCCCCTCATCTCTGCTTTCCCTGGTCTCAGCATTCAGCAGACTCTGGTAACTGACTCCTGTGGTCCTTCTCCAGACCCTGCACTTTCTGCTGTCCAGCTCTGCCCCCAAAGGGGGCACAACACAGTGATGGTAGGGAGGATGTGGGATTCTTGATATCTGATGTGAGGGGGGAGGGGTGCTGTGGAAATCTAGTCTTACAGATACAACTGGCCCCCTCTGGTCCTCCTCCAGACCCTGCACTTTTGCTTTCCAGCACAGTGATGTTAGGGTGGATGTGGGATTCTTGACATCTGATGTAATGAGGGGGGGGGGGGGGGGAGGGGGTGAGGTGCTGTGGACATCTAGTCTTACAGATACAACTGCTCTCCTCCTCTGTTCCTCCTCCAGACCCTGCACTTTCTGCTTTCCAGCTCTCTCCCCAGAGGGGGTGCACAGTGATGTTAGGGAGGATGTGACATCTGATGTAATGGGGGGGGGGGGGGGCTCTGGACATCTAGTCTTACAGATACAACCGGCCATTTGAGGGCAACCATAATGCTGATACGGCCCGCGGTGACATGGAGTTTGACACCCCTGCCCTAGAGGATCTCCACGGCCTCCTTGGCTTGTAGTGTAATGTGACAAAAATGGAAACTGAAGAGCCACACCAATGCCAAGAGGTCTTGATACAACTTAACCCCCGGTTCACACCTATGTGGCCGTGCGGGCCGCGGTTTACTCGGGCACAGGAGCCCATTCATTGGCCTGTGACACGCAGGGAAAGAAGTCCCTGCACTACTTTGGAAAACGCAGCCCGCACGGGAACCTCGGTTCCCAGTACGGTTGAGTTTCCCAGAGCGGGCGGCGTGCCATTAGAATTAATGGCACCCGCCCGTGGGTCCTCAACTTGGTGCGACTGCACGGATTTTCATGCGGATCCGCAGCGGCACCACCCGCATAGATGTGAACCGGGGGTGAATGGACTCCCGTGCCCACAGGGATGAAGTCCCTGCACTACTTCTGAAAACACAACCCGCATGGGAACCTCGGTTGTTGGGTTTTCCAGTGCGGGCGGCGTGCCATTAGAACGGCACCCGCCCGCGGGTCCGCATTCCTCTGTGCGGGTGGTGCAGCCATGCGAATTTCCATGCGGATCCGCAGCGGCACCACCCTCATAGATGTGAACCAGGGGTGAATGGACTCCCGTTCCCCGTGACACGCATGGAAGAAGTCCCTGCACTTCTTCCGAAAATGCAGCCGATGTTCCCAGTACGGTTGCGTTTCCCAGTGTGGGTGGCGTGCCATTAGAACGGGTGCGCATTCCTCTGTGCGGGTGGATTTTCGTGCAGACCCGCACCCGCACAGACGTGAACCTAGCCTTACTCCGAGTCATGGGGACCACCCGAAAAGTATTCAACACGCTTCAGGGGTAAACTCCCCTTAGACCCCCCCCCCCCGTAATACATTTGATACTTTTGGATTGACTCCCTGATTTTTATTGGAATAAACATGTATCTGAACCTCTTCGCACCGGCGTGGTGCCTCAGTTCCCATTTTAAAAATCAGTCCATCGCAGAACGGGGGAGCTGCTCAAAGCTGTCAAGCGAGAGGGTTGTAAAAATCACCGAACGACCTCCCCCATCCTTGAGCAGAAAGCGCTAGATTTGACTTCTGTGTGCATTCTTCCCAATGATAAAAAAAGATTTAAAAAAATCTCTACTATCGCTAGCAGGACACGCTGCGACTTGTAGCTCTTCGGAATCTGGGGCACCAAATGTTTCAATGGCTAGCTTAGACATAATTAGGGCTTTGCAAGAAAAAAAAAAAAAAAAAAAAAAAGGTATTTTAGCTTCTGTGTATATTCTTCCCAATGATAAAAAAAAATCTCTGCTATCGCTAGCAGGACACGCTGAGACTTGTAGCTCCTCAGAGTCTGGGGCACCAAATTTGCAATGGCTAGCTTAGACATAATTAGGGCTTCGCAAGGAGAAAAAAAAGAAAAAAAAAAAGGTATTTCAGCTTCATTTCGACTTCTGTGTGTATTCTTCCCAATGATTAAAAAAATCTCTGCTATCGCTAGCAGGACACGCTGCGACTTGTAGCTCCTCGGAATCTGGAGCACCAAATGTTTCAATGGCTAGCTTAGACATAATTAGGGCTTTGCAAGAAAAAAAAAAAAGAAAAAAAAAGTATTTCAGCTTCATTTCGACTTCTGTGTGTATTCTTACCAATGATAAAAAAAAATCTCTGCTATCGCTAGCAGGACACGCTGCGACTTGTAGCTCCTCAGAATCTGGGGCACCAAATGTTTCAATGGCTAGCTTAGACATAATTAGGGCTTCGCAAGAAAAAAGAAAAAGAAAAAGAAAAAAAAAAAAAAAAAGGTATTTCAGCTTCATTTCGACTTCTGTGTGTATTCTTCCCAATGATAAAAAAAAATCTCTGCTATCGCTAGCAGGACACGCTGCGACTTGTAGCTCCTCAGAATCTGGGGCACCAAATTTTCAATGGCTAGCTTAGACATAATTAGGGCTTTGCAAGAAAAAAAGAAAAAAAAAAAAAAGGTATTTCAGCTTCATAAAAGGACAGCTCTGCTCCATTGTTGCCGCATTAACGAGGCCGAATGAAGCAACAAAAGGTGACTATTTCAGCCCAGCGATGACTGGGCACCGGGAAGAATGCACATTCAGAGGTGTTCTGACTTGTTACCTAACGACTAGTAATTAATACATCTCGTTGTGTGCGTCCCCGATGCTCAAGACTTTCTTTCACTTCAAAAGGAATTTTTTTTTTTTTCTTTTTCAAAAGCTTTCACCGCCGCTCATTGAACAAGAAAAAAAAAACAAAACAAAGAGTGAGCCGGACTATATTTAGCTTCATCTGACTGTCATCAAATCAACATTTCTGAGGCTTAGCTACGGAATATGGATCCAGGATGTTGCCGTGTGGCGGCCTATCCCTTCCCTATCTGAAAGATGAAAAAAAAAACAACAAAAAGCGAGAGAGATGAAAGGGTCACAAACAAGCCATTCCTTGCTGGTGCGGAAGGGGTTAAAACGCAGCTCTCCGTGGCCCCTGGATGGGGATTTTTAGACTTGCAGCATGCTTCGGGAGACACGGACTAACCTGGGGTTGCAACTGTTACTTCTGAAAAAAAAAAAAAGGAGCTGCCACCCAACGCATGCCGAATTTTGGATGACAGCGGTGGGGTGCAAGACTCATTAGAAGAAGGCCGCGCGCTCGGTTACCAGCCGGGCTCGTCTGCACAAAGCCAGCCACCAAAGAGCAATGCCTGCCAGCCAGCATGCTGCCCAACGTACCACGGGCGTTCAGGAAAAAAAGAAAAAAAGGCCGCAACTCCTTCCCTGCCGAGCAGTCCTGCCAATGAAGGGGGTTAGTAAAGCTCGCCACAGACGTTAGACCGCACAGCTGGACGTGGGAGCGTGAGCTGACCGCCGAACAACTGATCACGGCATGCATGCTCCTGGTGCCCAAAGCGTGCATGTTCATGCAGTGGGAGGGACTCTGCACACGCCAATTCGGTGGCAGCTAGCATGGTGGACAACTGGGACTGGCAGAGAAAATACGGGCGACTGTGACCAAGGAATGGGCATTTGCTGCTACCCATTGACTCAACATTCGTCGGCCAATGTGTAGGGGACGTTTAGAAAGGACTGGGACCAAGCTGGAGGCTTGGGGAGCGATCCTATTGGCTGCTCTTTAGTTATAACTACTTATTGGTCGTTAAGAAACGACTCCAGGCATGGGAGAAACGAGAAGAGGAGTCATGATGGGACCTTTCCTGCCCCCGTCACGTACTCTCTGCTTCCCTGTCCCAGGGCTGTACAACTTGTCCTCATTTTGGGGGGGGGGGCTGCTTTTCATTTTTATTGTGACACAAGGAATGTCATACAACCCCCCCATCAAGTGCCTGGAACTGGAGGCTTTCCAAACAGTTGGAACATCTGAGATGTTTGCACCAACTTTCTACCTGTTCTCGATGGTCAACCTACATGCTAGATGCTGTCTAGGTGCCCCATTATTGGTGTCAGTGGGAGAAATGGTGCCCCATCATTGGTGTCAGTGGGAGGAATAGTGTCCCATTATTGGTATCAGTGGGAGGAATTGTGACCCATCATTGGTGTCAGTGGGAGGAATAGTGCCCCATCATTAGTATCAGTGGGGGGAATAGTGCCCCATCATTGGTGTCAGTGGGAGGAATAGTGCCCCATCATTAGTATCAGTGGGGGGAATAGTGCCCCATCATTGGTGTCAGTGGGAGGAATAGTGCCCCATCATTGGTGTCAGGGGGAGGAATAGTGTCCCATCATTAGTATCAGTGGGAGGAATAGTGCCCCATCATTGGTGTCAGTGGGAGGAATAGTGCCCCATCATTGGTATCAGTGGGAGGATGTGGTGCCCCATCATTAGTGGTGGTGGGAGGATTGGTGCCCCATCATTGGTGGTGGTGGGAGGAATAGTGCCCCATCATTGGTGTCGGTGGCAGGAATAGTGCTCCATCATTGGTGTCAGTGGGAGGAATAGTGCTCCATCATTGGTGTCGGTGGGAGGAATAGTGCCCCATCATTGGTGTCGGTGGGAGGAATAGTGCCCCATCATTGGTATCAGTGGGAGGATGTGGTGCCCCATCATTAGTGGTGGTGGGAGGATTGGTGCCCCATCATTGGTGGTGGTGGGAGGAATAGTGCTCCATCATTGGTGTCAGTGGGAGGAATAGTGCTCCATCATTGGTGTCGGTGGGAGGAATAGTGCCCCATCATTGGTGTCGGTGGGAGGAATAGTGCCCCATCATTGGTATCAGTGGGAGGAATAGTGCTCCATCATTGGTATCAGTGGGAGGAATAGTGCCCCATCATTGGTGTCAGTGAGAGGAATATTGCCCCATCATTGGTATCAGTGGGAGGAATAGTGCCCCATCATTGGTATCAGTGGGAGGAATAGTGCCCCATCATTGGTGTCAGTGGGAGGAATAGTGCCCCATCATTGGTGTCAGTGGGAGGAATAGTGCCCCATCATTGGTGTCAGTGGGAGGAATAGTGCCCCATCATTGGTGTCAGTGGGAGGAATAGTGCCCCATCATTGGTGTCAGTGGGAGGAATAGTGCCCCATCATTGGTGTCAGTGGGAGGAATAGTGCCCCATCATTGGTATCAGTGGGAGGAATAGTGCCCCATCATTGGTGTCAGTGGGAGGAATAGTGCTCCATCATTGGTGTCGGTGGGAGGAATAGTGCCCCATCATTGGTGTCAGTGGGAAGAATAGTGCCCCATCATTGGTGTCAGTGGGAGGAATAGTGCCCCATCATTAGCGGTAGTGGGAGGAATAGTGCCCCATCATTGGTATCAGTGGGAGGAATAGTGCCCCGTCATTGGTATCAATGGGAGGAATAGTGCCCCATCATTGGTATCAGTGGGAGGAATAGTGCCCCATCATTGGTGTCAGTGGGAGGAATAGTGCCCCATCATTGGTGTCAGTGGGAGGAATAGTGCCCCATCATTGGTATTAGTGGGAGGAATAGTGCCCCATCATTGGTGTCAGTGGGAGGAATAGTGCCCCATCATTGGTGTCAGTGGGAGGAATAGTGCCCCATCATTGGTGTCAGTAATAGGCCCCCTTTGTTGGTATCAGTGCAAGGAATGGCACCCTATTGTTGGTAATAAAGAGGAATGGTGCCCCATCATTAGTGCTGGTGGGAGGAGTGGTGCCCCAAGAGTTGAATAAGGGCAATCAAAGGGCCACCTCCATCCTGTGGGCCACAGTTTGGAGACCACTGTGCTAAAACCCCCAAAATATAATGCTCTAATCTTCCAAAAGGCTGGCGTGGTTGGGGACGGGGGTTGGGAGGCTGGCGTGGTTGGCAATGGGGGTTGGGAGGCTGGCGTGGCTGGGGACAGGGGTTGGGAGGCTGGCGTGGTTGGCGATGGGGGTTGGGAGGCTGGCGTGGTTGGGGACAGGGGTTGGGAGGCTGGCGTGGTTGGGGACAGGGGTTGGGAGGCTGGCGTGGTTGGGAGGCTGCCTTGGTTGGCGATGGGGGTTGGGAGGCTGGCGTGGCTGAGGGTTGGGAGGCTGGCGTGGTTGGGGACGGGGGTTGGGAGGCTGGCGTGGCTGGGGACAGGGGTTGGGAGGCTGCCTTGGTTGGCTATGGGGGTTGGGAGGCTGGCGTGGCTGAGGGTTGGGAGGCTGGCATGGTTGGGAACGGGGGTTGGGAGGCTGGCGTGGCTGAGGGTTGGGAGGCTGGCGTGGCTGAGGGTTGGGAGGCTGGCGTGGCTGAGGGTTGGGAGGCTGGCATGGTTGGGGACGGGGGTTGGGAGGCTGGCGTGGCTGAGGGTTGGGAGGCTGGCGTGGCTGAGGGTTGGGAGGCTGGCGTGGTTGAGGACGGGGGTTGGGTAGCGAGTGCCTTCTTCCACTCTACGCTTCTTCCTTCTGGAAGTAAATTTAGACTTGAACCCCCCGTGCCGTCCTATTTATGTACGAATGTATTCCAACCATAGATTGTTTGTAAATCCAACTCTTTCGTGGCTCCTCTGTGGACCCAACAACCAATCAGTAGTCGGATGTTAGAGGAAGGTCGTGCGTTTGCACAATATCAAGTCAAACGTCGGTTGAGCGGGTCATATATACGAGTTTACGGTTACTGAACAAACACGTATCCTATGGAGGGGGAGGGGGGGGTCTATAGGTCTGCCGGGAGTTTCTCTTTAATCAGGACTATCAATGGAAGAACGATGTTCAATTAACTTCGGAAAAATTTAAAAATTAAAAAAACGGGGGCTAACAGTCAGGAAAGCTAAAGGGCGTCCAGATTGCAATGCAGAATTTTTCTTTTTTTTTATTTCATTTTTTTGTTGTTTTATTTAATTTTTTTGTTTCTTTTGTTTTATTTAATTTATTTTTTTGGTTTTATTTAATTTTTTGGAGGCAAAAAATGGGGACACACGGTCAAGAAAGCCAAAGGGCGTCCAGATTGCCATGTAGAAATTTTTTTTTATTTAATTTTTTTGCTGTTTTAATTTTTTTGCTTGTTTTTTTTCTTTTATTTTTATTTTTTTTGGTTTTAATTAATTTTTTTTGGTTCCATTTATTTTTTTGGGGGTTTTTGTAATTTTTTGAGGCAAAAAATGGGGACACACTGTCAAGAAAGCTGAAGGGCATCCAGATTGCAATGCAGAATTTTTTTTTTTTTCAATTTAATTTTTTTTTGTTATATTTAATTTTTTTGTTTTTTTTTTCTTTTGTTTTATTTTAAAAAACTTTTTTGGTGTTATTTAATTTTTTTTTAAATTAAATTTATCTGTTTCATTTAATTTTTTTTTATTACTTTTTTTTTAATTTAATTTTTTTTTTCTTTTATTTAATTTTTCTTTTTTGTTTTCATTTTTTTTCTTATTTAATTTTTTTTTATTTATTTTTTTTAATTACTTTTTTTGTTGTTTTTGTTATTTTTTTTTGCTTTATTTAATTTGTTTTTTTTTCTTTTGTTTTATTTAAATTTTTTTTGTTTTCATTTGTTTTTTTGTCTTATTTAATTTTTTTTTTTATTATTTAAATTTTTTTTGTTTTCATTTTTTTTTATTTCATTTTTTTCATTTGTTTAATTTTTTTTTGTTGCTTTATTTAATTTTGTTTTTTTTTTCTTTTGTTTTATTTAAATTTTTGTTTTGTTTTTTTTTGTCTTATTTATTTTTTTTGTTCTTTTAATTTATTTATTAAATTTTTTTGTTTAATTTTTTTTGTTGCTTTATTAAATTTTTTTTTCTTTTGTTTTATTTAAATTTTTTTGTTTTAACTTTTTTATCTTTTTTTTTTAATTAAATTTTTTTTTGCCGCTTTAATTTTTTTTTTCTTTTGTTTTATTTAAAATTTTTTGTTTTAATTTTTTTAATTTTTTTTATTTAATTTTTTTGTTGCTTCATTTAATTTTTTTTTCTTTTGTTTTATTTAAATTTTTTTGTTTTAATTTTTTTTATCTTTTTTTTTTATTTAATTTTTTTTTGTTGCTTTAATTTTTTTTTCTTTTGTTTTATTAAAAATTTTTTGTTTTCATTTTTTTCTTATTTAATTTTTTTTTTTTTTTTTATTTTTTTGTTGCTTTATTTAATTTTTTTTTCTTTTGTTTTATTTACAATTTTTTGTTTTCATTTTTTTATTTAATTTTTTTTCACTTAATTTTTTTTGTTTTGTTTTATTAAATTTTTTTATTTTTTTTGTTGCTTTAAATTTTTTTTCTTTTGTTTTATTTACATTTTTTTGTCTTTTTTTTTTTTTTTTTACAAAGAAGCAACTGGTGCCGCATGTAATATAGAAAGGCATGCCCCCCCCTTCTCCCGGTAACGCCTCCTAAGGCAAGGTCCGCTTTCATGTCCACCGGTAATAATCGCCCCTGTAAGGGACAGAACACCTCGGTGGAGAGGAGACTCGCTCATTGATTGGCTATTAATTGTCATTGTCTCTGTGTGAGGCTCGGAGACCCTCAGTGTGCGGCTCAGTGTGAGGCTCGGAGACCTCGGCGAATGTTGCCGGGCCGACCCGCTTTGATTCGCAGCGACTGATGCAGAGAGAATAGTAGAGAAGGTATTAAGAAACGTAAACAGCTCTGACATGCAAAGGAAAAAAAAAAAAACTAGGTTACGAGGATCGTAGCACGGAGCATTCACCGGTCACCATGGGAAACAGGAAGTGAGATGCGTAGCAACCACAAGCCCAGAAGCAGAGAAGCGCATACCTTCAGCTTGGAATGAAAATCACGAGATTTCCTTCTGGCAAGAACCTGAATGTGACTAGACACCTGCAGGGTGGGGGGAGGGAGGAAAACAAAGGAAAAAAAAAGCCTGTAACCATGGAGATGAAAAGCCCTTACAAACTGGGCAAGCCAGACGTACCTTAATGGCCGCTTGGATTTCTCGAACTTTCTTTCTTGCTAAGACCTGTATGTGACTAGACACCTACGGGGTTCAGATTTAAAATAATAAATAAAAAATAATTAAAAAAAAAAAAAAAAAAAAGGAATTAAAAAAAAAATAAAAAAATGTATATTTAGTATGGTGCGCTCGATTTTGGGATAGCCCCTGGGGGCGGGGCGACCGGGGCGCTAATTGTTTATATCGCTGCAAGGGTAGGCTTGCAAGCATTAAAAAAAAAAAAAATTTAAAAAAAAAAAAATTTGCACTAATGGGGATTATAATACTCTCAGTTGAATGAGTTTTAGACCTAAACGTAAAAAAAAAAAAAAAATAAAATAAAATAACGGAATCACAAAAATAAATTAAAATGAAATAAAAAAAAGAATGAAATAAAAAAAAACCTCCAAAATAACATTTAAAAAAAATGATGAAATTAAAAAAATAAATAAAAAAATAATGAAATAACAGATAAGTAAAAAATAAAAAAAAATGAAATAAAAAATTATAAAAATAATTAAATTAAAAAAATAAAATAAAAATGAAATATATATCTATACATATATATAATATATATATAGATATAATAGATATTTATATAGATATATGGATATAATCTATAGATCGATATATAATATATATTTATATAGATATAATATATATTTATATAGATATATAGATATAATATATATTTATATAGATATAATATATATTTATATAGATATAATATATATATATATATATATATAGATATAATATATATATAAAAAAAATAAATAAAAAGAATGATGAAATAAAAAAAACCCCAAAAAATTATTTAAAAAATGATGAAATTAAAAAAATAAACAAATAAAATAATGGAATAACAAAAATAAATTAAAATTGAAAAAAAAAAAAAAGAATGAAATAAAAAGAATGATGAAATAAAAAGAAATAAAAAAACCCAAAATAACAAAAAATGATGAAATTTAAGAAATAAAAAAACCCAAAATAACATTTAAAAAGATGAAATAAAAAAAATGAAATAAAAAATAACGAAATAACAAAAATAAATAAAAATGACAAAAAGAATGAGGAAAGAAAAAAAGAAAAAAAATAACCCCCTAAAATAATGAAATAAAAAAACAAAAATAAATTAAAATGAAATTTAAAGAAAATAATGAAATACAAAGAATGATGAAATGAACAAATGAAATAAAAAAAGAACCCCCCCAAAATAATTTAAAAAATAATTAAATAATAACAAAAAAATGAAATAAAAAAAGAATGAAATAAAAAGAATGATGAAATGAACAAATGAAACAAAAAAAATTAAAAACAATTATGAAATAAAAAAAATGAAAAAAATGAAATAAAAAGAATGATGAAAGAAAAAATGAACCCCCACCCAAAAAAAAATCATTTAAAAATGATGAAATAAATAAAATTCAATTAAAAAATGAAATTAAAAAAAATATTTTTTAAATGAACTTTAAAAAATATAATAAAATAAAATCTGGCAGCGAATACAAAAAAAACCTTGGTACAGAATAAAATATATATATGCTTTTTATTTTAATAATGCAGACAGACCTTGCAAGGTTCGCTCATCTTGCAGACCCCTATGTGCAAAATCACATTTTATACAGGAAAATTAAAAAAAAAATTTAAAAGACAACTAAACATCACCAAGCCCTCTTCCATGACCCTGGGAAGGCCGAGGATCCAAATCTCATTAGAAAACATTCATGCGCAGTGCTTGTATGTCTTCTTGTGATAGTTAGGATAACCAGCATTTCCAGGACCCCGGGAGAAGGCCAAGCGATGTCACAAACAGATTTTAAAAGAAAAAAATAATTTTTTAATTTAATTGCACTTTTTTAAATTACTTTCATTCTTCAAGATAACTGGACCTTCCAGTGTGATGCAAGGTTGGCTTTACATTTTATAAAATCTGATTGCACTTTTTTTTTTTTTTACTCCGGTTTCTGTCTACAAGATAAGTGGACCTTACACCCTGACGCAACGTCTGCTTTAAATTTTTTATTGCCCAAAAAATATCCCTCTTTATACGATTTAAACACACGAAAGGCCAGCTACTCAATTTCCTTCCAGTTTAAAGTGGGGCCGAAAAAAAAAAAAAAAATTTTTTTATTTAAACCTCTGAGTTTTGTAAAGCTGTCACAATGTAATGTCAGCACCACAGTTTATATTCTATTATGCAATTCTGTAGAAAAGTCAAAACAAACATATAACAAAATGCAGTTAGAAAAGTCTGTAAACCCAATAAAAAAAAATAAATATTATCATTTGCACATTAAACATTTAATAAAAAAAGAATAAACATGAAAAAAAAAAATGTTAAGCTCTCTGTAAAGGAACCTCAAACTGTTGATTTTCATTATAGGGAAATACATTTCTGATCGTCAAAACAGCTAAAAAGGTATAAAATAAAAATGAAGTAAAAAAATAAACTAGGAAGGCGAATGAAAGACAACGGTGCCCAGAGGATCTCTTCCATGGGGGGGGGGGGGGTATGGAGCAATATTCCTGGTAGACCTGTGCGGTTGGGTTTTTTTTTTTTTTCTTTTTTTTTTTTTTCCAGAAGGATTTGAACTTGGCCCCAGTAAATCTTCGGCGGTTAAATCAAGGCATTGTCTGGGGCCACAGGCTGCTCTTTCACTCTCGGCTAATTGATGGAGAAAGGCGCTCGGGACGGGGACTTGGCGTTTACTGCTGACTCATCAGTCGCTTTCTTGCGGACTGTAACATTTTAGGCATGCCAATGTGAGGGGCTATTGTTCCCGAGCGACATGCCCCTGTAAACACAAGACAAGTCAGGAGGGGGGGGGGGGAGCTGCTGGCAGGTAAACCCAAAATTTATAGAGATGCTACAATACAAACCACTGGGGGCGGGGGGCGCAGGGGGGGGGGGATGTGTCAGCTATCCAGGGCTCCAGGCTGAAATCCTATTTATGTATATACATTCTACCAGGGGCGGACTGACAACTCATGGGGCCCCCGGGCAATAGGGGATCATGGGGCCCCAGGGGCGGACTGACAACTCATGGGGCCCCCGGGCAATAGGGGATCATGGGGCCCCAGGGGCGGACTGACAACTCATGGGGCCCCCGGGCAATAGGGGATCATGGGGCCCCAGGGGCGGACTGACAACACATGGGGCCCCCGGGCAATAGGGGATCATGGGGCCCCTGTGTCCTTGCCCAAACTCAAAAAAGCCTATGAAAAAGGTACCAGGGGCATCTCATGGGGCCCCCTACTGACCCCGGGCCCTCCAAATGGTCAGTCCGCCCCTGCATTCTACTGACTTCCTCACCTACAAAGTTAATGGAAGTAAAAAAGAAATATATATATAAATGTACGCCAATATTAGGGGAAAAAAATGCATCAGCTATCCGATGTTCCAGATTGAAATCCTATATATACAGTGGGGCAAAAAAGTATTTAGTCCCCACCAATTGTACAAGTTCTCCCACTTACAGAGATGAGAGAGGCCTGTAATTGGCATCATAGGGAGACCTCAACTATGAGAGACAAAATGAGAAAACAAATCCAGACAATCACATTGGCTGATCTGGAAAGAATTTATTTGCAAATTATGGTGGAAAATAAGTATTTGGTGAATATGAAAAGTTCATGTCAATACTTTGTTATATATCCTTTGTTGGCAATGACAGAGGTCAGACGTTTCCTGGAAGTCTTCACAAGGTTGGCACACACTGTTGCTGGTATGTTGGCCCATCCTCCATGCAGATCTCCTCTAGAGCAGTGATGTTTTGGGGCTGTCGCTGGGCAACACGGACTTTCAACTCCCTCCAAAGGTTTTCTATGGGGTTGAGATCTGGAGACTGACTAGGCCACTCCAGCACCTTGAAATGCTTCTTACGAAGCCACTCCTTCGTTGCCCGGGCGGTATGTTTGGGATCATTGTCATGTTGGAAGACCCAGCCACGTTTCATCTTCAATGCCCTTGCTGATGGAAGTAGGTTTGCACTCAAAATCTCACGATACATGGCCCCATTCATTCTCTCCTGTACATGGATCAGTCGTCCTGGTCCCTTTGTGGAGAAACAGCCCCAAAGCATGATGTTGCCACCTCCATGCTTCACAGTAGGTATGGTGTTCTTTGGATGCAACTCAGCATTCTCTCTCCTCCAAACACGACGAGTTGTGTTTCTACCAAACAGTTCTATTTTGGTTTCATCTGACCATATGACATTCCCCCAATCCTCTTCTGGATCATTCAAATGCTCTCTAGCAAACTTCAGACGGGCCCGGACATGTACTGGCTTCAGCAGGGGGACACGTCTGGCACTGCAGGATCTGAGTCCCTGGCGGCGTAGTGTGTTACTGATGGTAGCCTTTGTTACATTGGTCCCAGCTCTCTGCAGGTCCCCCGTGTGGTCCTGGGATTTTTGCTCACCGTTCTTGTGATCATTTTGACCCCATGGAGTGAGATCTTGCGTGGAGCCCCAGATCGAGGGAGATTATCAGTGGTCTTGTATGTCTTCCATTTTCTAATTATTGCTCCCACAGTTGATTTGTTCACACCAAGCTGCTTGCCTATTGCAGATTCAGTCTTCCCAGCCTGGTGCAGGTCTACAATTTTGTTTATGGTGTCCTTCGACAGCTCTTTGGTCTTCACCATAGTGGAGTTTGGAGTGTGACTGTTTGAGGTTGTGGACAGGTGTCTTTTATACTGATAACAAGTTCAAACAGGTGCCATTGATACAGGTAATGAGTGCAGGACAGAGGAGCCTCTTAAAGAAGAAGGTACAGGTCTGTGAGAGCCAGAAATCTTGCTTGTTTGTAGGCGACCAAATACTTATTTTCCACCATAATTTGCAAATAAATTCTTTCCAGATCAGCCAATGTGATTGTCTGGATTTGTTTTCTCATTTTGTCTCTCATAGTTGAGGTCTCCCTATGATGCCAATTACAGGCCTCTCTCATCTCTGTAAGTGGGAGAACTTGCACAATTGGTGGAGGACTAAATACTTTTTTGCCCCACTGTATATATATTTGACTTCCTGTCACTGAGAAAAGTTACAGGAAAATAAAAAAGATATATATATATATATATATATGTATGCCAATATGGGGGGGGGGGGGGAATGCATCAGCTACCCGATGTTCCAGATTGAAATCATATATATAAAATAGGACTTCCTTACAGGAAAATGTAAAAAAAAATTATACATATAAAAATGTACGCCAATACGTGCACTTAAAATTTGTGCAATTGTGCAAGTAAAAAAAAAACAAAAAAAAAACAGCATAGCACTTGTGGTCAGTAGGAGGAAGAATAGTGCCCCATCATTGGTGTCAGTGGGAGGAATAGTGCCTCATCATTGGTGTCAGTGGGAGGAATGGTGCCTCATCATTGGTGTCAGTGGGAGGAATAGTGTCCCATCATTGGTGTCAGTGGGAGGAATAGTGCCCCATCATTGGTGTCAGTGGGAGGAATAGTGCCCCATCATTGGTGTCAGTGAGAGGAATGGTGCCCCATCATTGGTGTCAGTGGGAGGAACAGTGCCCCATCATTGGTATCAGTGGGAGGAATAGTGCCCCATCATTGGTGTCAGTGGGAGGAATAGTGCCCCATCATTGGTGTCAGTGGGAGGAATAGTGCCCCGTCATTGGTGTCATGAGGAATAGTGCCCCATCATTGGTGTCAGTGGGAGGAATAGTGCCCCATCATTGGTATCAGTGGGAGGAATAGTGCCTCATCGTCGGTGTCATTACAGGGAATAGTGTCATGTCATTGGTGTCATTAGGAGGAATTGGTATTGCGATTAGTGGGAGGAATAGGATTTCATCATTGGTGTCAGTGTAAGGAATGGTGCCTCATTGCTGGTGTCACTAGGAGAAATAGTGAGTTGTATCTGTGGGAGAAATAGTGACTCAAGGGCCTCATACTGAGAATGTAAGCAAAAGATTGCAACTGGGCCAGCACTGCAGTGAGGAGACTACCGATCCATAACAATGGGAAGAAGTGGGTGGAGCTGGGAACCCCAGTGCATTGTGGAGACTACTGATCCATAACAATGGGAAGTAGTGGGTGGAGCTGGGAACCCCAGTGCAGTGTGGAGACTACCCATCCATAACAATGGGAAGAAGTGGGTGGAGCTGGGAACCCCAGTGCAGTGTGGAGACTACTGATCCATAACAATGGGAAGTAGTGGGTGGAGCTGGGAACCCCAGTGCAGTGTGCTACTGCAGTCTCCCTAGAATGATGCAAACATTCAATGTGTCAATCAACCAGTCAGCCTCCACCTGAAATGTGCTTTGTGGGTATGATATTTATTGTGACGATTATCTGGAAAGCCTTTTGATCTCTAAAAATGTGCAAAACTTTGCTGTAACCCTCTGGTGCCCATCCTGTGACCCTGTGGCCCCGATTGTGCAGCCCCCCGGGGACCCTGCAGCCAGGGGTCTGTACTTCCTTTAGTACTTTTAGTTGATTTCTTTCACAATAAATGACTTTGTTCTGCGTTGTCGTCTTCTATCCTTTATCACTTATGGGGGGTTTTCCCTCTGATCTCTTATAATGGATTTTGCTGAGAGAAATCTGAAATGTGAACCATTTATAATAGCCATAGGGAGCATTGATCTGTGAAGGGGGTTGTGACACCAGTGATCTCTAGCAGCCTCATGTAACCTTTCCTCAGTCTCTGCCCATAGTCCCTGACCATCTCTTGCAGAGTGCCCACAGACCCTGACCATCTCTTGCAGAGCTCCCAGAGACCTTGACCATCTCTTGCAGAGTGCCCATAGTCCCTGACCATCTCTTTCAGAGCGCCCATAGTCCCTGACCATCTCTTGCAGAGCGCCCATAGTCCCTGACCATCTCTTGCAGAGTGCCCATAGTCCCTGACCATCTCTTGCAGAGCGCCCATAGTCCCTGACCATCTCTTGCAGAGTGCCCATAGTCCCTGACCATCTCTTGCAGAGTGCCCATAGTCCCTGACCATCTCTTGCAGAGTGCCCATAGTCCCTGACCATCTCTTGCAGAGCACCCATAGTCCCTAGCCATCTCTTGAAAAGCACCCATAGTCCCTGACCATCTCTTGCAGAGTGCCCACAGACCCTGACCATCTCTTGCAGAGTGCCTAGAATCTCTGACCATCTTTTGCAGCATGCCCATAGTCCCTGACCATCTCTTGCAGAGCTCCCACAGTCCCTGACCATCTCTTGCAGAGTGCCTAAAGTCTCTGACCATCTCTTGCAGAGCGCCCATAGTCCCTGACCATCTCTTGCAGAGCGCCCATAGTCCCTGGCCATCTCTTGCAGAGCGCCCATAGTCCCTGGCCATCTCTTGCAGAGCGCCCATAGTCCCTGACCATCTCTTGCAGAGCGCCCATAGTCCCTGACCATCTCTTGCAGAGCGCCCATAGTCCCTGACCATCTCTTGCAGAGCGCCCATAGTCCCTGGCCATCTCTTGCAGAGCGCCCATAGTCCCTGGCCATCTCTTGCAGAGCCCCCAGAGTCCCTGGCCATCTCTTGCAGAGTGCCCATAGTCCCTGGCCATCTCTTGCAGAGTGCCCATAGTCCCTGGCCATCTCTTGCAGAGCGCCCATAGTCCCTGGCCATCTCTTGCAGAGCGCCCATAGACCCTGACCATCTCTTGCAGAGCGCCCATAGTCCTTGGCCATCTCTTGCAGAGCGCCCACAGACCCTGACCATCTCTTGCAGAGCGCCCATAGACCCTGACCATCTCTTGCAGAGCGCCCATAGACCCTGACCATCTCTTGCAGCATGCCCATAGATCCTGACCATCTCTTGCAGCATGCCCATAGATCCTGACCATCTCTTGCAGCATGCCCATAGCCTAACTTGTAGTGTAGCTATAATTTGTAACCTTCTCCCGTTGCAGGTCTGCAGTCTATGCCAGCTCTCTGATGCCTTCCCCTCACCAAATATTATGTGCAGCCCCTTTAGCAATGCCAGGAAGTTGCACTTGTAAATAAGTGGATTACCATTGTTAAAATCGGTTTCCACTCTACTATCGATATTTGGGTCACCAATGGAGAGATTTTCCATGACTTCCAGTCCTGTCCTGAAATGGGGCAGGAAGTGGGATAATAAATTCCCAACATGCACCCAAAACACTGATATATTTTTTTTAATCCCACCCCATTCTCTCCATAGATGGAAGAGTTCTGGATGGAGTTGGGTTTTCGAATATAAAGCTATCCTCCCGAGAAGGGGCTGGAACATGGTGAGCACAGGGATGGAATCGGGGACATGTATGTTCCCACAGAGCGAACGTGACCATGATGCGGCATAAGAGCGCACGAGTTATCCAACATAACAGCACCGCGTTCACTACCACAGAAATTCTAACGGGCTTTTAAAGGCACACATTATATTATCAGAACGAGACAAATGGTGTAGTAAATTGGGGCAATTTTGGGAGCTTTTACGCAGCACCAGATTAGGGATCCACGCTGTCCTCTAATAACCCCGCAATCAGGGAATGATTAAAGTACAATTAACATATCGATGACATCAAACGACTAAGATAATCCAATGTATTACCTGTTTTCTGGTCCGCGTTTTGCCTGTCCGTAACTTGATGTATCTGGCTATTAATTCGTTCCTACCTGAAATAAAAGAACGAATGGGGTCAGTTTACTGGAAGACTCCATCTAAGCTACAATGTGTACACAGATGAAGAACTGAAATGACAAAATGAAAACTCGCCAGTAACGAAACATTGACCAGCTTCCAGTGCGGTTGGCCTTCAACTGAACTTGATTTTGTTCTATATGAATATAGATTTGATAAGTGGCTGGTTCTGTGAATAGGCAGTACATGTATGAAATTACAATTGTTACACTACAGATGTTGTAGGCTCCCCTGACCTGACCCTGGACTTGCCCAAGGCCCTGCCCTGTCTAGACATCCCTGACCCTGCCGTGTCACCCTTGACCTTGTCCTGTCACCAAAGGCCCCAACATCCCCAACCCTGCCCTGTCACCCTTGACCTTGTCCTGTCTTGGCACCAAAGGCCCCAACATCCCTGACCCTGCCCTGTCACCCTTGACCTTGTCCTGTCTTGGCACCAAAGGCCCCAACATCCCCAACCCTGCCCTGTCACCCTTAACCTTGTCCTGTCTTGGCACCAAAGGCCCCAACATCCCTGACCCTGCCCTGTCACCCTTGACCTTGTCCTGTCTTGGCACCAAAGGCCCCAACATCCCTAACCCTGCCCTGTCACCCTTGACCTTGTCCTGTCACCAAAGGCCCCAACATCCCCAACCCTGCCCTGTCACCCTTGAGCTTGCCCTGTCTTAGCACCAAAACCCATGTCCCGACATCCCCAACCCTGCCCTGTGCCAACATCAACACCCCTGTACTTGCCCCATTCCAGAAGCCAAGGCCCTGCTCAGTCTAGACATTCCTGGTCCTGCCCTGTCCTAGCACCCTTGATCTTGCCCTGTCTTAGCACCAAAGCCCATGTCCCGACATCCCCAACCCTGTCCTGTGCCGACATCGACACCCCTGGACTTGCCCAATTTGGCGCGCAAGGCCCTGCCCTGTTCCGTCCTGGCACCCTTGATCTTGCCAAATCTTACTACCCAAGGCCATGCCCAACACCCCCGACCCTGCCCTGTGCCAACATCGACGCCCCTGGACTTGCCCCTTTCTGGTGCCCAAGGCCCTGCCCTGTCTATACATCCCCAGCCCTGCCTGGTTACGCTTGATCTTGCCCTGTCTTCACACCCACAGTCATGCCCTGACATCTTCAGCCCTGCCCTGTGCCAACATGGACACCCCTGGACTTGCCTGTTCTGGATCCCAAAGTCCTGCCCTGTTCCAGCACCATTAACCATGCCCTGCCTTGGTGCCCAAAGCCATGACCCGACACCCCTGGCCCTGCCCAGTTCCGACTCTGACACACCTGGCGCTGCCTGTTCTGACACTGACAGCCCTGGGCCCTGCCCTGTCCCAACAGAGACACCCCAGGACCTGCCCTGTCCCAACCTGGACACCTGCCCTATCCTGTCCTGACTCTCCCAGCCCTGCCCCGTCGCAACACGGACACCCCCGGCCCTGCCCTGTCATGAAAAAGATACCCCGGACCCTGCCCTGTCATGACAAAGACACCCAAGGCCCTGCCCTGTCCCGACACAGACATCCCAGGCCCTGCCCTGTCCCGACACCCCGGGCCCTGCCCTGTCCCGACACAGACATCTCAGGCCCTGCCCTGTCCCGACACAGACATCCCAGGCCCTGCCCTGTCCCGACACCCCGGGCCCTACCCTGACCCGACTAAGACACCCCAGGCCCTGCCCTTTTTTAAACACAGCCCCCCCCGCCCTGCCCTGTCCCAACACAGACACCCCAGGCCCTGCGCTCTCCCAACACAGACACCCCTCGCCCTGCCCTGTCCCAACACAGACACCCCTCGCCCTGCCCTGTCCCAACACAGACACCCCTCGCCCTGCCCTGTCCCAACACAGACACCCCTCGCCCTGCCCTGTCCCAACAAAGAAACCCCAGACTATGCCCTGTCTTGTCCCTCCTTCCGACACCCCCAGCCCTGCCCAGTCCCGACACTCCTGGCCCTGCCCAGTCCCGACACTCCTGGCCCTGCCCAGTCTCGACACTCCTGGCCCTGCCCAGTCTCGACACTCCTGGCCCTGCCCAGTCCCGACACTCCTGGCCCTGCCCAGTCCCGACACTCCTGGCCCTGCCCAGTCCCGACACTCCTGGCCCTGCCCAGTCCCGACACTCCTGGCCCTGCCCAGTCCCGACACTCCTGGCCCTGCCCAGTCCCGACACTCCTGGCCCTGCCCAGTCCCGACACTCCTGGCCCTGCCCAGTCCCGACACTCCTGGCCCTGCCCAGTCCCGACACTCCTGGCCCTGCCCAGTCCCGACACTCCTGGCCCTGCCCAGTCCCGACACTCCTGGTCCTGCCCAGTCCCTGCCTATTTTAAATTCTACTGCAATCCTGTGTAATCGGATGAAATGTAGTTGGAATCCTGACAAACTCTAGTCACCTCAGATTCTGCATATGCAGGGAAACGGCGGTGTAGACACAACACGCTCTGCTATCAAGGTAAATATCAAGGGATCTGTCTAACAATGAACTGAACCTCCTGGGCTTTCTGTACAAACAACCTCAGATCTGAATGCAGAACAAAAAAAACGTCATACATACCAGCTAGTACACAACACCGTCCTGCCATGAGATCTATCAATTCATCTAAGATTGTGTCTGAGCGTTCCTGCCTGCCTCTGGAGCTACGACAAGACGGCGATGCCATACACAGCCTTGTGCTTTATAGATATATCCTGAATTACTTTCACAATAAACCGAATAATACCTTCATGATACAACTGCTGATGCCACAGGAGGTTTGCAAGCAAATTTCCAGAATAATGTCCTACTGACGTTATCAGGGCTGGAGGAGGAGATCGGTAAAGAAGCGGACTGATACTTAGGGAGAGGCTCCACCCTTTCCTACTTTATTTACATGCCCATGTCTTTGACCATCTCGTGTAGCATGCCCATAATCTCTGACCATCTCTGGTAGCATGTTCATAGTCTCTGACCATCTCTGGTAGCATGTTCATAGTCTCTGACCATCCCTTGTAAATTGCCCATAGTCTCAGACCATCTCTTGTAACATGCCCCTAGTCGCAGATCATGTCTTGTAGCATGCCCACAATCTCTGACCATCTCTTGCAGTATGCCCATAGTCTTTGACTATCTATTTTATCATACACATAGTTTGCGACCATCTCCTGTAGCATGCCCATAGTCTCAGGCCATCTCCTGTAGCATGCCCATAGTCTCAGGCCATCTCCTGTAGCATGCCCATAGTCTCAGGCCATCTCCTGTAGCATGCCCATAGTCTCAGGCCATCTCCTGTAGCATGCCCATAGTCTCAGGCCATCTCCTGTAGCATGCCCATAGTCTCAGGCCATCTCTTGTAGCATGCCCATAGTATCTAAAGGTCTTCTGTAGCATGCCCATAGTCTCAGATCATCTCTTGTAGCATTCCCATAATCTCAGACCATCCCTTGTTGCATGCCCATAGTCTCAGACCATCTCCTGGGTCAAGCCCATAGGCTCTGAGCATCTCCTGTAGCATGCCCACAGTCTCTGACCAACTCTTGCAGTATGCCTATAGTCTCTATTTTATCATACACATAGTTTGTGACCATTTCCTGTAGCATGCCCATAGTATCTAAATATCTCCAGTAGCATGCCCATAGTCTCAGACCATCTCTTGTAGCATGCTCATAGTCTCAGACCATCCCTTGTACCATGCCCATAGTCTCAGACCATCCCTTGTAACATGCCCATAGTCTCAGATCATCTCTTTTAACTTGCCCATAGGCTCTCAACATCTCCTGTAGCACGCCCACAGTCTCTGACCATCTCTTGCAGTATGCCCATAGTCTCTGACTATCCATTTTATCATACACATAGTCTATGCCCATCTTCTGTAGCATGCCTATAGTCTCTGACTATCTCTTGTAGTGTTCCCATAGCCTCTGACCATCTTCTGTAGCATGCCTATAGTCTCTGACTATCTCTTGTAGTGTTCCCATAGTATCAGAGACTATAGGCATGCTACAGGAGATGGTCAGAGGCTATGGGAACACTACAAGAGATAGTCAGAGACTATAGGCATGCTGCAGGAGATGGTTAGAGGCTATGGGAACACTACAAGAGATAGTCAGAGACTATAGGCATGCTACAGAAGATGGTCAGACTATCTCTTGTAGTGTTCCCATAGCCTCTGACCATCTCCTGTAGCATGCCTATAGTCTCTGACTATCTCTTGTAGTGTTCCCATAGCCTCTAACCATCTCCTGCAGCATGCCTATAGTCTCTGACTATCTCTTGTAGTGTTCCAGTAGTCTCTAACCATCTCCTGTAGCATGCCTATAGTCTCTATCTCTTGTAGTGTTCCCATAGTCTCTAACCATCTCCTGTAGCATGCCTATAGTCTCTGACTATCTCTTGTAGTGTTCCCATAGCCTCTAACCATCTCCTGCAGCATGCCTATAGTCTCTGACTATCTCTTGTAGTGTTCCCATAGCCTCTGACCATCTCCTGTAGCATGCCTATAGTCTCTGACTATCTCTTGTAGTGTTCCCATAGCCTCTGACCATCTCCTGTAGCATGCCTATAGTCTCTGACTATCTCTTGTAGTGCTCCAATAGTCTCTAACCATCTCCTGTTGCTTTATATTACCTGAATATTATTGCGCGGCCCTTTGGCAATGTCAGGGGTTGCACTTTTAACCAAGTGGATCACCATTGCACTAACTTTATTCCAGTCTACTGCTATTTTGGTCACCAATCGACAGATTTTCCCCGACGACCTCTCCTACTGAAAGGGGCCGGGAAGTAGGGGGAATACATTTCCAACATGCATTAAAACACTGATAAAAAAAAAAAAATCATTACAGAGATTCTAACCCCTCACCACTCTATCCATAGCTGAAAAAAAAAAAAGTTATGGCTGGAGTTGGGTTGTATTGTGAAGCCGTCCCCCTTAGGTGGTGGAGAATGTGACAATGCCCTATGAAGACCATGGCCTGAGGAGGTGTTTTATAGTTCAACTCCACTTAAAAGTAAAGCACTAAAAAAAACTTGAAACTCCCGCTAAAGTAAACCACAAACACCCCCCACCCCATTCATGTTCCATTCACTTTCAATCTGCTTAGTAAGAAAATCCTTTGTGCACACAAGAAGAGTCCTGCAAGTCAACGAGGAATAAATCGGTTTAAAAGGCAACAAGTCAGGTCCTCTTCATTCAAACAATATAATAAAAAAAAAAAAAAAAATTTGGCTTGTAAAAAATATTCGGGGCAGGTGCTGGGGTAAAGCGCGCACTCACGATGCGGCTGGGGGCTGGGCGCCCTGCGTTTTGTGGAGACAAGCTTGCTGCATAGGATGGGGTGGGGGGGGGTCATATGACGTGGGCCAATAAACAGCATCTGGGGACATTCAATTACAGGCCCTCACCCAGCATGCCTGCACTGTAATCTCTACCAGATGAGGCTCAGGCCTCACTATTTTCAATAATTCACACACTGTGTACACATAAACTGACAATAAGGGCATTCATGCGGCCGCCTGATTCGCAGATCAAAGCTCCCAAATGGGCGGCTGTAGGCATGCTTCTGCTGAATAATTCATTCTTTTCACAAGCCTGGAGAAAAAAAAAAAATAAAAAATGCTCAGCAGGACTTGGCTGATCGGGTCCCTTTCCTGTGCAGTGCGCTCGGTTCAAAATCTGAAAAAGGGGAAGTGGCCTTCTAGGGCCGTACAAGGAGCAAGACAACCAGAAATTCAAAGAGGAGCAAGGTCCAAAAAAAATGAAATAAAAAATAAAAGAAAAAAAAAATGCTCATCAGGAATTAAAAAATGAAAGAAAGAGAGAGAAAGAAAGAAAGAAAGAAAGAGAGAAAGAAAGAGAGAAAGAAAGAGAGAAAGAAAGAGAGAGAAAGAAAGAGAGAAAGAAAGAGAGAAAGAAAGAGAGAAAGAGAGAAAGAGAGAAAGAGAGAAAGAGAGAAAGAGAGAAAGAAAGAAAGAAAGAAAGAAAGAAAGAAAGAAAGAAAAGGAAAAAATAATGTTCATCAGGACTTGGCTGATCGGGTCCCTTTCCTGTGCAGTGCGCTCAGTTCAAAATCTGAAAAGGGGAAGTGGCCTTCTAGGGCCGTACAAGGAGCAAGACAACCAGAAATTCAGAGAGGGGCAAGGTCCAAAAAAAATGAAATAAAAAATGAAATAAAAAATAAATAAAAGAAAAAAAAATGCTCATCAGGACTTAAAAAATAAAATAAAGAAAGGAAAAAAAGAAAAAAAAATGCTCATCAGGACTTGAAAGAAAGAAAGAAAGAAAGAAAGAAAAGGAAAAAATAATGTTCATCAGGACTATAAAAATAAAAGAAGAAGGAAAAAAAAAGGGGGACCAAGGCAAAAAAGAAAAAAAAACAAAAAACTAGTACACAAAAAAGTTAACTCAAAATACAGATAACCACCAGAGGAGGGAAAACCTACACATCTGAAATAAAATCCTGAAAATATTGTTCTGAAAAATAAAAAAAATGCTCAGCAGGACTTAAAAAATAAAATAAAGAAAAAAAAAGAAAAAAAAAAGAAAAAAAAAATGTTCATCGGGACTTGGCTGATCGGGTCCCTTTCCTGTGCAGTGCGCTCGGTTCAAAATCTGAAAAGGGGAAGTGGCCTTCTAGGGCCGTACAAGGAGCAAGACAACCAGAAATTCAAAGAGGAGCAAGGTCTAAAAAAAATGAAATAAAAAATAAAATAAAAAAAAATGCTCATCAGTACTTAAAAAATAAAATTAAATGAAAGAAAAAAAGAAAACCAAATGCTCATCAGGACTTAAAAAATAAAAAGAAAGAAAGA